>NC_048573.1:40353008-40548008 GCF_013265735.2 Oncorhynchus mykiss
TTGAATTGTATTATTTTTAGAGTGGTATTTTTATAACCTGAAAAAATAAGATGAGTTTTGTTCACCCTCCTCTAGCAGCTTCTTCCTAGATCTGAGAAAGGCTCCCTCTGCTTTCAGTTTATACATATCATCCAACTTGTGTTGTAGCTCAAACAGAACAGATTTGTCCTCCTCTGAGAGACTTTCAACATGCTTTTGAACAAGAGAGGTGATCTTTGTAATTACACTTTCTTCCTCAGCTCTCCTCGTCTTGACAAGAATACTCCCATATTTTCTTAAATATTTTCTAACCTCATATTTAAAAAGCTCCCAGTTATTACTGTATGAATTGTCATTTATAGCTTTGTTCCAGAAGTGTGTAATTAAATTGTTTATCTCCATCTTGACCAACTCGTGTTTTAATAAAGAGCTATTCAGCTTCCAGTAGGATGCTCTGCCAAGGCCATTATCAGAGATGAAAAGTTTAAATAAATAGCTCTATGATCAGTAAGGGGGGTGTCAAGGATGTTAACAAAAATACCCTGTTTATCAAAACATTTAGACACCAGCCAAAAATCTATGCGTGATTGTCTGGAGCGTGCCTTATTACTCCAAGTGGATGTAAGGCAGAAGCAACATGAGCAGTCGCTTAGGACCCCAGACCACTCATAATAATAATAATGATGCATTAAAAAATACACTACCGTTCAAAAGTTTGGGGTCATTTAGAAATGTCCTTGTATTTGAAAAATAAGCAAAAATGTTGGTCCATTAAAATAACATCAAATTGATCAGAAATACAGTGTAGACATTTTTAATGTTGTAAATTACTATTGTAGCTGGAAATGGCAGATTTGTTATGCAATATCTACATAGGCGTACAGAGGCCCATGATCATCAAATCAAATTTTATTGGCCACATACACATGGTTAGCAGATGTTAATGCGAGTGTAGCAAAATGCTTGTGCTTCTAGTTCCGACTATGCAGCAAGTGATCTAACAAATTCACAACAACTACCTGATACACACAAATACACACAAATGTAAGGGGATGAATGAGAATATGTACATATAAATATATGGATGAGCAATGGCGTGCGGCATATGCAAGATGCAGTAGATGGTGAAGAATACAGTATATACACATGAGATGAGTAATGTAGGATATGTAAACATTATTAAAGTGCCGTTATTTAAAGTGACTAGTGATGTCTTTATTGAGTCCGTTTAATTAAGTAGCCAGAGATTTGAGTATGTATGTTGGCAGCAGCCTCTCTATGTTAGTGATGGCTGTTTAACAGTCTGATGGCCTTGAGATAGAAGCTGTTTTTCAGTCTCTCGGTCCCAGCTATGATGCACCTGTACTGACCTCGCCTTCTGGATGATAGCAGGGTGAACAGGCAGTGGCTCGGGTGGTTGTTGTCCTTGATTATTTTTTTGGCCTTCCTGTGACATCAGGTGCTGTAGGTGTCCTGGAGGGCAGGTAGTTTGCCCCCGGTGATGCGTTGTGCAGTCCGTACTACCCTCTGGAGAGCCTTGAGGTTGAAGGCGGTGCAATTGCCGTACCAGGCGGGTGATACAGCCCGACAGGATGCTCTCGATTGTGCATCTGTAAAAGTTTGTGAGTGTTTTAGATGACAAGCCAAATTTCTTCTGCCTCCTGAGGTTGAAAAGGCGCTGTTGCGCCTTCTTCACCACGCTGTCTGTGTGGGTGGACAATTTCAGTTTGTCCGTGATGTGTACGCTGAGGAACTTAAAACTTTCCACCTTCTCCACTACTGTCCCGTCGATGTGGATAGGGGGTGCTACCTCTGCTGTTTCCTGAAGTCCACGATTATCTCCTTTGTTTTGTTGACGTTGAGTGAGAGGTTATTTTCCTGACACCACACCCGAGGGCCCTCTTCTCCTCCCTGTAGGCTGTCTCGTCGTTGTTGGTAATAAGGCCTACCACTGTAGTGTCGTTTGCAAACTTGACGATTGAGTTGGAAGCGTGCATGGCCACGCTTTCATGGGTGAACAGGGAGTATAGGAGAGGGCTGAGAACACACCCTTGTGGGGCCCCAGTGTTGAGGATCAGCGGGGTGGAGATGTTGTTTCCTACCTTCACCACCTGGGGCAGCCCGTCACAAAGTCCAGGACCCAGTTGCACAGGGCGGTGTCGAGACCCAGGGTCTTGAGCTTAATGACAAGTTTGGAGGATACTATGGTGTTAAATGATGAGCTGTAGTCAATGAACAGCATTCTTACATACGTATTCCTCTTGTCCATATGGGATGGGGCAGGGTGATGCATCATCAGTGGGCCTATTGGGGCGGTAAGACAATTGGAGTGGGTATAGGGTATCAGGTACGGTGGAGGTGGAGGTGATATGGTCCTTGACAAGTCTCTCAAAGCACTTCATGATGACGGAAGTGAGTGCAATGGGGCGATAGTAATTTAGTTCAGTTACCTTAGCTTTCTTGGGAACAGGCACAATGGTGGCCATTTTGAAGCATGTGGGGACAACAGACTGGGATAGGGAGAGATTGAATATGTCATAAACACACCAGCCAGCTGGTCTGCGCATGCTCTGAGGACGCGGCTAGTGATGCCGTCTGGGCCGGCAGTCTTGCAAGGGTTAACACGTTAAAATGTTTTACTCACATTGGCCACGGAGAAGGAGAGCCCACAGGCTTTGGTAGAGGTCCGTGTCAGTGGCACTGTATTGTCCTCAAAGAGAGCAAAGAAGTTGTTTAATTTGTCTGGGAGCAAGACGTTGATGTCTGCGACGGGGCTGGTTTTCTTTTTGTAATCCGTGATTGACTGTAGACCCTGCCACATACGTCTCGTGTTTTAGCCGTTGAATTGCGACTCTACTTTCTCTCTATACTGACGCTTTGCTTGTTTGATTACCTTGCGGAGGAAATAGCTGCACTGTTTGTATTCAGTCGTGTTTCCGGTCGCCTTGCCATGATTAAAAGCGGTGGTTCGCACTTTCAGTTTTGTGCAGATGCTGCCATCAATCCACGGTTTCTGGTTAGGGAAGGTTTTAATGGTCACAGAGGGTACGACATCTCCGATGCACTTACTAATAAACCTGCTTACCGAGTCAGCATATACATCAAAGTTATTGTCAGAGGCAATCCGGAACATATCCCAGTCCACGTGATCGAAGCAACCATCACTCCTGTGTTCCAATGGCACGTTATGTTAGCTAATCCAAGTTTATAATTTAATCATTAGAAATTTGATCATTTGAAAACCCTTTTGCAATTATGTTATCACAGCTGAAAGCTGTTGTTCTGATTTAAGAAGCAACAAAACTTCTTTAGACTAGTTGAGTATCTGGAGCAGGGATGTGGCTCAAAAGGGCTAGATTACAGGCTCAAAATGGCTAGAAACAAAGAACTTTCTTCTGAAACTCGTCAGTCTATTCTTGTTCTGAGAAATGAAGGCTACTCCATGCAAGAAATTGCCAAGAAACTGAAGATCTCGTACAACGCTGTGTTCTACTCCCATCACAGAACAGTGCAAACTGGCTCTAACCTGAATAGAAAGAGGAGTGAGAGGCCCCGGTGCACAACTGAGCAAGAGGACAAGTACATTAGAGTGTCTGGTTTGAGAAACAGAGGCCTCACAAATCCTCAACTGGCAGCTTCATTAAATAGTAACCGCAAAACACAGTGAGTCTCCGGGATGCTAGCCTTCTAGGCAGAGTTCATCTGACCAGTGTCTGTGTTCTTTTGCCCATCTTAATCTTTTCTTTTTATTAGCCAGTCTGAGATATGGCTTTTTCTTTGCAACTCTGCCCAGAAGGTTGTGGCTATTGTCTCTGGCTGCGATTAGATTAATCCACGAAGACTCAGTCTCAAGTCAAAGTCGAGTCCCGAGTCTTGAGGTTCCAAGTCCAAGTCAAGTCTCAAGTAATTTTTTTCTTCTATCAAATCCAGTCTTGGGTGGGTGTAGTCCAACTTGCAGCAGTACAGATCGAGTCCAGGGCCCATGAAGTGACCATGCCCCTGGTGTAGTATGTTATCACACTGTGTAGAGTCGGTCTACCTTCTGCACTGTATGATTTTGACACTGTAGTGGTAATCAAATGTGCCAGTCCCTGCTTTGAGACAGGGTGCCCTTTGGTGTTCTCCCCATAACGCACAACAAAAACTGTTCTGTTTGACCAACATTTCTAGCTGCAGCAAGATAGGCACTCAATGCCATAACCGGGCAAAGTGTATGCAACTCACAAATCTCCTGTGAGGGCTGGTTAACGTTAGGTAAGAATGCTGGAGTTGGCCGAAGCACTGCCTTAGATCCATCTTCTGCTAAATTGAGGCATGATGGATGGGGTAGAAAGCACGCTTAACTTAAAAAATTGCCAATAGAACGCTCACATAGCTCAAGTGAAGACGGGCTCAAATGGTGGGCACATAAGTGATTGTAGGACAACGTACAACTCCTATGAGGGTACTGAAGGAGCTTTGCTGGTCCGTAACCTGCGGGCACCATTCATGAATTGCGATACAAGAGGGTTTGCCTATGGTGATGCACCTGCAATCTGGTCATGACCCATAAAGATGGGTACCATATACACTTTGAATGTATAAGGGTACTACCCTGTAGCCACAAGCTCCGGGAGGAAAGTCAAAATGTCATAAATTGGGCAGGTGATTCTGCATGGTCGACACACCACTTCCTGAACACATTCCACATTCCAGGAATACAGGGTTAGAGTAAAGGATGCCTGTCTGCCTGAATTGTATCAATTACCAAGGAGGTCAACCCTGCAGCTACAAGGCGGCCACACCCACACCTTCGGTATGCTGGGTTTGGGGTGCCAAAGCTTGCCTTTCGACTTGTGATAGGAGGTCCGCTTGAAGAGAGATGTGGAGCAACAAGTATAACTGATGCGCTCTCGAGGCTGATCGTCCTCAAAACCTGAGGGACCAAGGTATTTGGTGGAAACGCATACATCAGCCCCCTTGGCCGTCTGTGTGATAGGGCATCAACCCCGAGTGCGCCTGCTGGACCCTTTATGGAGAACCACATAGGACAGGGACGGGCAACTTTGATGGGGGTAGGGCCCACAAAAAATCTGAACTCATCATGAGGGGCCGCAGTTGCTCGCGGGTATGTTGATCCGAGGGCCTTCAAACGTTGCCCATCCATGACATAGGACAGTGGGTTAAGTCTTGCAATGCGAACAGATTGAAGAGGGCCTCCTCTGGAGAGAAGCTCTGCAGCCTGAATCTCCACCTCCGGCAGGTGTATTTGCTCTGAGTGATGTAAGATGACCGTTTTGCCCAAAGCAGTAGCTCCCTTGCTACCTGGTGCAGTGCCATTGACCTCAGTCCGCCCTGGCGGTTGATATGTGTAACCACGGTTGTGTTGTCTGTCCATATGTTGTCCTCTCAGTACTGGGAAGAAGTGCCGGAGTGCAAGGGGAACCGCCTTGAGCTCCAGTACGTTCATGTGAGTTGTCCATGTTGCTGACCCTACACCTACTCCATTTTAAATTCAAGCTGTAACGCAACAAAAATGTGGAATAAGTCAAGGGGTACGAATACTTTCTGAAGGCACTGTAGTTATCGTCTCCCTTTACTACTGGTCTGTAGGATGCCTTGCCCATGTCGATAGCGACGCTGAATTCCTTGACTAGAACACGGAAGTAGCATTGGAGACGACTTTGTCCAATATATCTATAACTAACCCAAGATAGTTGATCTGTGTCGTTTAGTGGGTGCAAATGAAGCATAGTGGAAAGAACATGCAAGTAGGTGGGTGAAGCTCCTACTGGCGTGTTGTAGAACGTTTTAGGGAACGCCTCCTCTGTGAAGTGCGCCTGTGCACAAACCCATTCTGTCTGTATTGATGTTGCATGTAATTGTGTGGAGTAAAGAATGACATAGCCTACTGTCGGAACTAAATTACCTACCTAACTCACATTCGACTGAAAATGTATCAACTACAGTTATTGCGCGTGTTTTTAAATGAGCGTTTAACCGCGGCTGCTGTGGAGATTTTCGGGGCAGTTGAGAAAACGGTAGTGGAGTACCAGGAGGAGAATGATCGGCTACGGAGACTGCTGTGGATCACACCAGAGATAAAACAACGTAGAATAGGTTCGTATGCTATTCCACTGATATATAGTTCTACTCAAGCAATTAACTGTTTAATTAAGCTACCAGCGATCACCGTTTCAACCATGCTAAAGGAGTTGTTTTGAAACTTTTACCGTACATGGATAAAAACAATGTCTGCGTCGCGAAAACGTTTGTTTACGGATGTAACCGTGGTTCTCTGATTAGAGAACGACACATGGGAACTCTTTTCCAGTTCACGCGATGTGATGGAGATGCTTAATATCAAACATGTTTACGGTCACGCCACACCCTTACTGTACCCACGTGATATGTCACCATAACAGGCGGGGTGGTCTCTATTACTCCACTTGAACCCCACAGAGGCGAACGACATGAAAGCTATGCAATTACTCAACTCTTTTTATTATTATTTGTATATCTTTTTAAAAGTTTTATTGCAGAAAAAACAGTATACAGACAGACAATGATAACATATGTTAGGGGCTACAGAAAATTACAGATTATACAAAGACCTTAAAAGAAACACACATATCGATTGTTTTAACAGCTTTCTTATTAGAAGAATGTAGAATGGTCTTAATGTACTGCTCTAATTCCTTATAGAAAACACGGAAGAGTGTTTTTTTTATTAGTGAATTTACATGTATGAATATAAGATTTTGCCATTAGCGCAGTAAAATTGAAGTAAAATTGTTTTTCTTTATCTTTATTATAGTTAAGGAAACCGGGCAGCACATTCTCCCATAAAAAAACCCGAAAGTCATCAAGAATGTTAAAAATGATAAATCTATGAATATCTTTCTGTTTTCTTCAATAATATGTATGCCATTTAATGAGCATCTTTCCTGATGATCCTTAGATATGGTAATCCCAGGGTATGTTACTTTTTCCTTGACTGGAATATTGTATATAGAGGGTATCACATAGTCTTTAACAGCAAACAATTCACAACCGTAATAGGGAAAGACCAGATGCTTTGGTCACATCGACTGCTCTAGGAATCTGGTCAGCATCTTTCAAAAAGAGGGTGGGGTCATCTGCAAGCTGATTTATGGTAATATCTCTATTAGAAATGATATCGCTGGATTTAACAAAACTTGTAAGAAGTTGGGTTGCAAGCAGGAAGAGGTAAGGTGAAATTGGGTGACCTTGCTATTCCTCATGAAGCCAGATTGGGTCTCTTCTATAATTGAGTCCAATACTGCCTTAATTCTTTTTGCAAATATAGAGGCTAATATTTTGTGGTCCTTATGTACGCCAATTATCGAGGAGAACCAAGTCTTTTTTGGGCTTAGTTATTCATGTAATCAGACCTTGAGTCAAACTGGGAGGGAGAGCATTATTTGCAATGCTTTCAGAAAAGTCCTCCAACGGAAATGGGGCTAACTGTTGAAAAAAAGTTTTGTAAAACTCAGTCCCAGGAGACTTATTTTTTTAAGGTGTTCAATAGAATAAATGATTTATTCAACTATAATAGGGTCATCACACTGTTCCCTCTCAGCCTCCCCAATATATTTCACATCCCCCAGAGAGTCAAAAGAAAAGAGTTGAGGAAACCTCACAATACTAAGAACTATATAAATTCATGTAGAAGTTGCAGCTAAAGTTGGAGATTAATTTGGGATCACATTTAATTGTTGAATTGTATTATTTTTAGAGTGGTATTTTTATAACCTGAAAAAATAAGATGAGTTTTGTTCACCCTCCTCTAGCAGCTTCTTCCTAGATCTGAGAAAGGCTCCCTCTGCTTTCAGTTTATACATATCATCCAACTTGTGTTGTAGCTCAAACAGAACAGATTTGTCCTCCTCTGAGAGACTTTCAACATGCTTTTGAACAAGAGAGGTGATCTTTGTAATTACACTTTCTTCCTCAGCTCTCCTCGTCTTGACAAGAATACTCCCATATTTTCTTAAATATTTTCTAACCTCATATTTAAAAAGCTCCCAGTTATTACTGTATGAATTGTCATTTATAGCTTTGTTCCAGAAGTGTGTAATTAAATTGTTTATCTCCATCTTGACCAACTCGTGTTTTAATAAAGAGCTATTCAGCTTCCAGTAGGATGCTCTGCCAAGGCCATTATCAGAGATGAAAAGTTTAAATAAATAGCTCTATGATCAGTAAGGGGGGTGTCAAGGATGTTAACAAAAATACCCTGTTTATCAAAACATTTAGACACCAGCCAAAAATCTATGCGTGATTGTCTGGAGCGTGCCTTATTACTCCAAGTGGATGTAAGGCAGAAGCAACATGAGCAGTCGCTTAGGACCCCAGACCACTCATAATAATAATAATGATGCATTAAAAAATACACTACCGTTCAAAAGTTTGGGGTCATTTAGAAATGTCCTTGTATTTGAAAAATAAGCAAAAATGTTGGTCCATTAAAATAACATCAAATTGATCAGAAATACAGTGTAGACATTTTTAATGTTGTAAATTACTATTGTAGCTGGAAATGGCAGATTTGTTATGCAATATCTACATAGGCGTACAGAGGCCCATGATCATCAAATCAAATTTTATTGGCCACATACACATGGTTAGCAGATGTTAATGCGAGTGTAGCAAAATGCTTGTGCTTCTAGTTCCGACTATGCAGCAAGTGATCTAACAAATTCACAACAACTACCTGATACACACAAATACACACAAATGTAAGGGGATGAATGAGAATATGTACATATAAATATATGGATGAGCAATGGCGTGCGGCATATGCAAGATGCAGTAGATGGTGAAGAATACAGTATATACACATGAGATGAGTAATGTAGGATATGTAAACATTATTAAAGTGCCGTTATTTAAAGTGACTAGTGATGTCTTTATTGAGTCCGTTTAATTAAGTAGCCAGAGATTTGAGTATGTATGTTGGCAGCAGCCTCTCTATGTTAGTGATGGCTGTTTAACAGTCTGATGGCCTTGAGATAGAAGCTGTTTTTCAGTCTCTCGGTCCCAGCTATGATGCACCTGTACTGACCTCGCCTTCTGGATGATAGCAGGGTGAACAGGCAGTGGCTCGGGTGGTTGTTGTCCTTGATTATTTTTTTGGCCTTCCTGTGACATCAGGTGCTGTAGGTGTCCTGGAGGGCAGGTAGTTTGCCCCCGGTGATGCGTTGTGCAGTCCGTACTACCCTCTGGAGAGCCTTGAGGTTGAAGGCGGTGCAATTGCCGTACCAGGCGGGTGATACAGCCCGACAGGATGCTCTCGATTGTGCATCTGTAAAAGTTTGTGAGTGTTTTAGATGACAAGCCAAATTTCTTCTGCCTCCTGAGGTTGAAAAGGCGCTGTTGCGCCTTCTTCACCACGCTGTCTGTGTGGGTGGACAATTTCAGTTTGTCCGTGATGTGTACGCTGAGGAACTTAAAACTTTCCACCTTCTCCACTACTGTCCCGTCGATGTGGATAGGGGGTGCTACCTCTGCTGTTTCCTGAAGTCCACGATTATCTCCTTTGTTTTGTTGACGTTGAGTGAGAGGTTATTTTCCTGACACCACACCCGAGGGCCCTCTTCTCCTCCCTGTAGGCTGTCTCGTCGTTGTTGGTAATAAGGCCTACCACTGTAGTGTCGTTTGCAAACTTGACGATTGAGTTGGAAGCGTGCATGGCCACGCTTTCATGGGTGAACAGGGAGTATAGGAGAGGGCTGAGAACACACCCTTGTGGGGCCCCAGTGTTGAGGATCAGCGGGGTGGAGATGTTGTTTCCTACCTTCACCACCTGGGGCAGCCCGTCACAAAGTCCAGGACCCAGTTGCACAGGGCGGTGTCGAGACCCAGGGTCTTGAGCTTAATGACAAGTTTGGAGGATACTATGGTGTTAAATGATGAGCTGTAGTCAATGAACAGCATTCTTACATACGTATTCCTCTTGTCCATATGGGATGGGGCAGGGTGATGCATCATCAGTGGGCCTATTGGGGCGGTAAGACAATTGGAGTGGGTATAGGGTATCAGGTACGGTGGAGGTGGAGGTGATATGGTCCTTGACAAGTCTCTCAAAGCACTTCATGATGACGGAAGTGAGTGCAATGGGGCGATAGTAATTTAGTTCAGTTACCTTAGCTTTCTTGGGAACAGGCACAATGGTGGCCATTTTGAAGCATGTGGGGACAACAGACTGGGATAGGGAGAGATTGAATATGTCATAAACACACCAGCCAGCTGGTCTGCGCATGCTCTGAGGACGCGGCTAGTGATGCCGTCTGGGCCGGCAGTCTTGCAAGGGTTAACACGTTAAAATGTTTTACTCACATTGGCCACGGAGAAGGAGAGCCCACAGGCTTTGGTAGAGGTCCGTGTCAGTGGCACTGTATTGTCCTCAAAGAGAGCAAAGAAGTTGTTTAATTTGTCTGGGAGCAAGACGTTGATGTCTGCGACGGGGCTGGTTTTCTTTTTGTAATCCGTGATTGACTGTAGACCCTGCCACATACGTCTCGTGTTTTAGCCGTTGAATTGCGACTCTACTTTCTCTCTATACTGACGCTTTGCTTGTTTGATTACCTTGCGGAGGAAATAGCTGCACTGTTTGTATTCAGTCGTGTTTCCGGTCGCCTTGCCATGATTAAAAGCGGTGGTTCGCACTTTCAGTTTTGTGCAGATGCTGCCATCAATCCACGGTTTCTGGTTAGGGAAGGTTTTAATGGTCACAGAGGGTACGACATCTCCGATGCACTTACTAATAAACCTGCTTACCGAGTCAGCATATACATCAAAGTTATTGTCAGAGGCAATCCGGAACATATCCCAGTCCACGTGATCGAAGCAACCATCACTCCTGTGTTCCAATGGCACGTTATGTTAGCTAATCCAAGTTTATAATTTAATCATTAGAAATTTGATCATTTGAAAACCCTTTTGCAATTATGTTATCACAGCTGAAAGCTGTTGTTCTGATTTAAGAAGCAACAAAACTTCTTTAGACTAGTTGAGTATCTGGAGCAGGGATGTGGCTCAAAAGGGCTAGATTACAGGCTCAAAATGGCTAGAAACAAAGAACTTTCTTCTGAAACTCGTCAGTCTATTCTTGTTCTGAGAAATGAAGGCTACTCCATGCAAGAAATTGCCAAGAAACTGAAGATCTCGTACAACGCTGTGTTCTACTCCCATCACAGAACAGTGCAAACTGGCTCTAACCTGAATAGAAAGAGGAGTGGGAGGCCCCGGTGCACAACTGAGCAAGAGGACAAGTACATTAGAGTGTCTGGTTTGAGAAACAGAGGCCTCACAAATCCTCAACTGGCAGCTTCATTAAATAGTAACCGCAAAACACAGTGAGTCTCCGGGATGCTAGCCTTCTAGGCAGAGTTCATCTGACCAGTGTCTGTGTTCTTTTGCCCATCTTAATCTTTTCTTTTTATTAGCCAGTCTGAGATATGGCTTTTTCTTTGCAACTCTGCCCAGAAGGTTGTGGCTATTGTCTCTGGCTGCGATTAGATTAATCCACGAAGACTCAGTCTCAAGTCAAAGTCGAGTCCCGAGTCTTGAGGTTCCAAGTCCAAGTCAAGTCTCAAGTAATTTTTTTCTTCTATCAAATCCAGTCTTGGGTGGGTGTAGTCCAACTTGCAGCAGTACAGATCGAGTCCAGGGCCCATGAAGTGACCATGCCCCTGGTGTAGTATGTTATCACACTGTGTAGAGTCGGTCTACCTTCTGCACTGTATGATTTTGACACTGTAGTGGTAATCAAATGTGCCAGTCCCTGCTTTGAGACAGGGTGCCCTTTGGTGTTCTCCCCATAACGCACAACAAAAACTGTTCTGTTTGACCAACATTTCTAGCTGCAGCAAGATAGGCACTCAATGCCATAACCGGGCAAAGTGTATGCAACTCACAAATCTCCTGTGAGGGCTGGTTAACGTTAGGTAAGAATGCTGGAGTTGGCCGAAGCACTGCCTTAGATCCATCTTCTGCTAAATTGAGGCATGATGGATGGGGTAGAAAGCACGCTTAACTTAAAAAATTGCCAATAGAACGCTCACATAGCTCAAGTGAAGACGGGCTCAAATGGTGGGCACATAAGTGATTGTAGGACAACGTACAACTCCTATGAGGGTACTGAAGGAGCTTTGCTGGTCCGTAACCTGCGGGCACCATTCATGAATTGCGATACAAGAGGGTTTGCCTATGGTGATGCACCTGCAATCTGGTCATGACCCATAAAGATGGGTACCATATACACTTTGAATGTATAAGGGTACTACCCTGTAGCCACAAGCTCCGGGAGGAAAGTCAAAATGTCATAAATTGGGCAGGTGATTCTGCATGGTCGACACACCACTTCCTGAACACATTCCACATTCCAGGAATACAGGGTTAGAGTAAAGGATGCCTGTCTGCCTGAATTGTATCAATTACCAAGGAGGTCAACCCTGCAGCTACAAGGCGGCCACACCCACACCTTCGGTATGCTGGGTTTGGGGTGCCAAAGCTTGCCTTTCGACTTGTGATAGGAGGTCCGCTTGAAGAGAGATGTGGAGCAACAAGTATAACTGATGCGCTCTCGAGGCTGATCGTCCTCAAAACCTGAGGGACCAAGGTATTTGGTGGAAACGCATACATCAGCCCCCTTGGCCGTCTGTGTGATAGGGCATCAACCCCGAGTGCGCCTGCTGGACCCTTTATGGAGAACCACATAGGACAGGGACGGGCAACTTTGATGGGGGTAGGGCCCACAAAAAATCTGAACTCATCATGAGGGGCCGCAGTTGCTCGCGGGTATGTTGATCCGAGGGCCTTCAAACGTTGCCCATCCATGACATAGGACAGTGGGTTAAGTCTTGCAATGCGAACAGATTGAAGAGGGCCTCCTCTGGAGAGAAGCTCTGCAGCCTGAATCTCCACCTCCGGCAGGTGTATTTGCTCTGAGTGATGTAAGATGACCGTTTTGCCCAAAGCAGTAGCTCCCTTGCTACCTGGTGCAGTGCCATTGACCTCAGTCCGCCCTGGCGGTTGATATGTGTAACCACGGTTGTGTTGTCTGTCCATATGTTGTCCTCTCAGTACTGGGAAGAAGTGCCGGAGTGCAAGGGGAACCGCCTTGAGCTCCAGTACGTTCATGTGAGTTGTCCATGTTGCTGACCCTACACCATGAACCCCTGACTGGTTCAAGACTGCTCCCCATCCCTGTATGGAGGTGTCTGTGGTCAAAGTCGCCTGGTTGTGAACTGCGCCTAGGGGAACTCCACTAGGAATTTGAAGCGCCATTGTATTGCTCCCCAGCAACTCGTTGAAACTGTCAGCTTTTTGTTTTTGTCCCTTCCGGGACATAAATTGTGTTTGTTCTACCAGCACTGTATTTGGCCACATTGGGAGCAAGCCCAATGGTATAGCATGGACTGCAGCAGTTAGGAGGCCTAAGAGCCTCTGACTCTCTAATGCTGTCACCTGTTTTCTCAGTTTGAATGTTGAAAGTCAATTTTTCAAAGATACCACTATTTCTGGAGAGAGTGTTGCTCACATGATTTGAGTGTACAGTGTCAAGCCCAGGAAGTGGGGACCAGAGAACTCTTTTCCAAGTTCATTGTTCATCCCAACTCTGAGAGGTGATGTGAGACCATGGATGTGTATGCCAAGGATTGGTGATCCTGCACATATTAGCCAATCGTCTAAGTAGTTCAGGACCCTGACTCCTGCTTGGTGAACAGGAGCTAGCACTGCGCTTATCCACTTTGAAAATGCGACCGGCGAGCGAAAGGACGAATGGTAGAACGCAAAACTAAAAAACGTGTTTTTCGAAGTCAAATCTCAGTCATTTTCTGTGTGCTGGTAGAATTGGGATATGAATGTATGCGTCGTTCCGGTCCGCTGTGGTGAACCAATCGCCTGGTTGTACTGACTGAATGGGGAAATGGACAAAACCATTTTCATCTGCACCATGAACTGTAGATATGCTTGGCATGGCAGGGGTTTTGTCATTTGGCGTGCTCCAAGTGCATTGGAGCTCATGCACAGAGTCTTTGAACAACAGGAGAACGGAATTCATCAAACTTGGATGTGGATACCATGGCAGTAGGTGCATGTTCCACATTGAGCTTCCTGCTTGCCCTCTCAAAGATTTCAGACAATGATATTTTCTAGTCAACCGTCACTGCCAGGCCGGTGGCTGAGACTGGACGATGCTAGGGCTGTGGTACATAGCATCAGAGTACTCATAGTCTGTGTCATAAGAGTGGGAGGCTGTTTTGGACAGAACATCAGTGTCATCCGATTCAACAACCACTCTCCGTTCAGAGGTAAGGGTTGGGTTTGGTACCGGCAGGGGAAGCCTGGCCAGAATATGCTCGAAGGCAGACCCTATGGTTGCCGTACAACTGTCCAGTGACTTAATCTCCTTGCACATCTCAGTGCATTGAGATTTGTGTCTACGCGAGGATCCGTGATGGGATTTATTGGGGTTTGGAATGATCATTGATTTGTGTAGCAGACTCATCTGATAAATATCCGGAGGCTCCGCCCCCCAAAGCGTGCAAGTCGAGATTTCGATGCTTTGATTTTTTGACAGTGAGTGCAAGACCTGCTACCCTGTGCAGCTGCTTGAGCATGTTCAGTTCCCAAGCAAAACATGCAAAGTGTATCCTCATCTGAGGCTGGGAGTTGGATTTTCACATAATTGAGGTGTATTCCAAGACAAAGGTAACAAAAAATTGCTTTTTGTTTTGGTGTGTCTCGTGTATTCTTTCGATTGCCTCAGTATCGGTTTCGGATGCTTTGAGAGAAAGTTATACTTACTTTTGGCACCGACCTGTCATGCTTTGGGGTCGAGACTCCCGCCTAAATATTTATCAAGGTCCGGGCTCGAAACTCCCGCCCATATTAAGCTATCTTACTGGCACAGTCAAGCGTGTACTGTCAGTCTCGGCGTTGGTCGACCCGGTAGCCTATAGCACAGCTCTGTGATCACAGCAATACTCGAAGCGAGGGAGTGGTAATGGTGGTGTGGCAGTCAAGACTTCCTCAGTACGACATCCTCGTCGACCCACTGTGCTGTCAGACGCAGCATGCTCATGCGGCTGACATCGCTGGTCCAAATGTCAGTCTTGAAGCTAATAGCAGTAGCAAGTAGCTCAGGGATGTGCATTTCAACAATACTGTGTAACTCCGGTAGGGCAACAACTGAAAAATAGCGCCTACTTGGTAGTGTGTACCGGGGCTCGAAGTGCTTGACCAGTCGGCGAATAGCACCACCACAATTCATAAATGTAATATCAACAACCCATAAAGTCCACCCTCTTCTCACTGTGACGGTCCGTGTTCCCATACCAAACTGTAATGGATGATGTGAGAATGCTCTGTATGATGGTTGTGTAAAACTGAACCAGCAGCTGTTGTTTAACCTTGTACTTTTTCAGTTGTCTTAGAAAGTACAGTCTCTGCTGGGCCTTCTTGATGATGTGGTTGGAGTTGATGTCCCATTTCAGTAAGTCGCTGATGTAAGTGCCGACTAATTTGAAATAATCTGTCAGTGTTATTGGTTGGTCAGTGAATATGACGGGAGCCTTGAGGTTCTTTCTTCTCCTGTAGTCTATTGCAATCTCTGTGGTTTTTGAAGCGTTGAGCATGAGGTCGTTGTCCTTACACTACGTCACCGTCCGAGCCACTTCACAGTGATACTGTGTTTCATTGTTGTCTGTGATGAGGCTGACTATGGTAGTGTCGTCAGCATATTTAAAGACCTTAACTGAGGTCTCCTGAGATGTAAACTGGTTCATGAAGAGAGAGTAGAGCAGAGGGGACAGCACGCAGCCCTGTGGTGCACCAGTACTGAGGGTCAGAGAACAAGATGTCAGATTGTTTAAATTGATATTCTGGCTTCCCTTGCATTCAATGCTACTAGCATCAACAATGTCATACTCTTTATGACCAGACCACATCAGATAGATGGCCTACACATACAGAGACATAGGAGCGCTGTTTCGCTCGCTTGGATGCTTTCTCCAGTGAGATACATTCAGCCTCTTGCAAATTGGCGAAAAATTGCCCCCACGTGCAAAGCTGTCATCCAGGCACAGGGTGGCTACTTTGTTTAACACTTCTTTGGTTACTACATGATTCCATGTGTTATTTCATATTTTTGATGTCTTCACTATTATTCTACAATATAGAAAAAAGTATTTTATTTTATTTAAAAAAACCTTGAATGAGTAGGTGTCCAAACTTTTGACTGGTATTGTATATATTTTATTTTGACATGGTCTATTGATCCAGGAGACACCAGATTCTTCTTCTTCTGTGCTATTATTTGCTATTTATCTTGAATCGTGTTATTTTTATATTGTCGTGTCTCAGTAGGTCACTAGGCTATCAATAGGAGCTAAGCGCAATGGTCAGGTCACTCTGGGGAAGACATCAGCTTGACATTGAAATGTCAGTCCCTTGAATTCATCCTGAACAATGGATTAAAGTGGCAAATAAGAAACTCATCTCTGCCTTTTTTGTTTAGTGCTCCAACTCCTTTCTGCCACGAATTAGTCCTTTTCAACGTTTTACTTGGTAAGCCCTTTTGTTGGATATTTGTCATTGTTGTCGGGAATCCATCCTACTTTCTTTTGTTTGCTGTAGCACGGAGGCCTACCTTAACTCCTATATAGCTAACCTCTGCTCCTCCTCCCCTTCCCTACAGACTCCCTGCAGCTCTCTCTCACAGTATCTGAAGAGGAGTTTCTCCCTGAGCAGCAGCACTGTGAGCCGGAGTGGAGCCCCAGTCTGGGGCAGGAGGACCCCGAGCCCACACAGATTAAAGAGGAACAGGAGGAAGTCAGGACCAGTCAGAAGGAAGAGCAGCTTCAAGGGCTGGAGGCTGATATCATAGAGTTCCAATTCACTCCTTCCTGTGTGAAAAGTGAATGTGATCAGGAGGACCCACTTTGGTCCTTGACTCTTCCCCAAACCCAGACTGTGGAAAACAGAGAGTGTGACTCTATACCAGTGGATCTCAAACCTTTTGGCACTGTGATTCACCCAAAGAGTCTCGCCATTCCCCGTAACCCTCCAGATAATGATAGCAATGCCTCCAGCCACAGCTCAGCCATAAGCAGAGACCCAGTAGGACTTGACAGCAGCCCACAATTGGATTCCAGCCCACCATTGGAGAAACGTTCTTCCAAACCCAGCATGACGTCTAGAAAAACTCACCGCTGCTGTGACTGTGGTGAAATGTTTGCTCCAAAAGCTGACCTGCTGAGTCATGTAACTCTAAACAAGAAGAGACCCAGGGAATGCAGCTTCTGCAAAACCTGTACACTGAAGGCCCATGTCCGACTCTGTCACATGGAGAAACCCTGCACCTGCCCTGATTGTGGCAAGTCATTCAAATACAAAGGAGATCTGTCCAGGCACATGAGGATTCACACAGGAGAGAAATATTTTAGCTGTGGTGACTGTGGGAAAAGTTTCAGTCTCAAGGGGAACCTAATGAAGCATAAACTGACTCACACAGGAGCAAAACCATTTAGCTGTGGTGACTGTGGGAAGAGCTTCAATCGGAAGGAGAACCTAACCATGCATATACGTACTCACACAGGAGAGAAGCCATTTAGCTGTGTCGACTGTGGGAAAAGCTTCAGTCTCAAGGGGAACCTAATGAAGCATAAACTGACTCACACGGGAGCAAAACCATTTAGCTGTGGTGACTGTGGGAAGAGCTTCTCTGTCAAGGGGAATCTAACCACGCACAAGCTGACTCACACAGGGGAAAAACCATTTACCTGTGGTGACTGTGGGAAGAGCTTCAATCGCAAGAAAACCCTAACCATGCATACGTATTCACACAGGGGAGAAATCATTTAACTGTAGTGGCTGGGAAAAGCTTCAGCGTCAAGAGGAACCTAATTGTGCACAAACGGACTCACACAGGGGAGAAACCATTTAGCTGTGGTGACTGTGAGAAAAGCTTCAGTCGGAAAGGGGACCGAGAGGGGCTCATACTGACTCAAACAAGAAATAAACACTTTTAATGTGGTGACTCCAGGAAAGATTTAATGTCAAGGGGAATCTAACCACTCATAAACTGACAAAGGAGTGAAACAACATGGCTACTCAGTCTGGTAAAAGCACGTCCACAAAGAAACTGAAGAAAACTGAAAGAAAAATGTAATTAAGACATAGAGATCTGTCAGTAGATGGCAATAAAAAGGCAGGATGTGGACAACACTTTTAGGAAAAGCAAAGCAACTCTGGATCATTAATGCTGTGGGTTTCAGATAAATAGATCTATAATGGATACTTTTGTAATACGTATGTAAATAAAGTTTGATTTAACTTGAATGATGACTGGAAGTGTGTGGAGACATTTTCCTTCCAGCACCTTCACTAATCTATTGGGTGTGCGGTAGATTCTGCCTATTATCTACATGGTATTTTCATCACATGTAAAATATATAGAATAATAAAATAAGATTTGAAAAAAAATACAATTTGAATGACATATCTGTAAAACATGGTCCTAAATATAACCATTTATAAATAATAACATTTGTGTTTAATATGAAGCTTTCAGCATGAAATATCTTTTATCTTTTGACTTTTATTTATCTTACTATGTCTTTGTTTTAAATGTTTTAGCGCAGTTGTGAAAAAAGTCAATAGTTGGAAGAGTTGCAGAGGGAATTGAAAATAATGCCATTGTTAATTAATACTTTTTTGGGGTATTAATTAGGCTATTTTCTCTTGAAACATATGGTCTCTACTAGAAACTCATGAACAATATGGACACAGATATAAAAAAAAGTTATACTTTATATTATTAGAAATTTTAAGTTATTCAAAGTCAAATTTATTCAAGTATAAATTACCATAGATTGCCATAGATTACCTGTTTAATTACCAACAATGATGGTAACACTAGTCATTTACCGGTAGTTTTACAACCCAAGGCCAGACTGCTGTTATTGACACATTAAATATATGCTTTCCAGAAAAGGGCTCCTTCCATTTGTCCAAGACTATTTCTCATCCATTTTGACCTAATGCTGCTCATTCATGATATTGTTTAATCTTGTACAGAGTAATGATATAGAGTTGAATCATGATGAATAATTGATTCTCCCAGATCATCCTATACTTATGATTACCGGGTTGTTCCACGAATAGAGTACAACATGAAGAGGGTACAACAAAACCTATTCCCCATCGGGAGACTGAAAATATTTGGCATGGGTCCTCAGATCCTCAAAAGGTTCTACAGCTGCACCATCGAGAGCATCCTGACGGGTTGCATCACTGCCTGGTATGGCAACTGCTCGGCAGCCGACCGCAAGGCACTACAGAGGGTTGTGCGTATGGCCCAAGTACATCACTGGGGCCAAGCTGCCTGCCATCCAGGACCTCTGTACCAGGCGGTGTCAGAGGAAGGCCCTAAAATTTGTCAAAGACTCCAGCCACCCTCGTCATAGACTATTCTCTCTGCTACCGCATGGCAAGTGGTACCGGAGCGCCAAGTCTAGGTCCAAGAGGCTTCTAAACAGCTTCTACCCCCAAGCCATAAGACTCCTGAACGCCTAATTAACTGACTACCTAGACTATTTGCATTGCCCCCCCCCCCCCTTTTACGCTGCTGCTACTCTCTGTTATTATCTATGCATAGACACTTTAATAACACGACCTGCACATTGACTCTCTATCCCATGTATATAGCCTCGCTATTGTTATCTTACTTCTGCTCTTTCATTATTTGTTACTTTTATTTCTTCTTTTTAGGTATTTTTCTTAACTGCATTGTTGGTTAAGGGCTTGTAAGTAAACATTTGGTGCATGTGACAAATAACATTTGATTTGATTTGAATTTGCATTCCACGAATAGAGTACATTTAGCGTCCCTTTTGATATTTTAAGTAGAAATTGTGCACCAACATTGCCATTTATATTAAAATAAGTGCCCTTAAATATACCACATTGGAATTTGTATACATTTGTTGCTAAAGTGCCAATAATTAGCATTTTCACCTAGTCTCGTTTTTCCAACTTCTAGGAAGATTTGAACCGACTTTAACCGAAAACTTCTCCACATTTTCACCATCATTGTAAAGCCCTAGTTATGTTCTTGCTTTGACAGTCATTTTTTATGATTATTATTTATTTCATGTGATTAGTGATTCATTTACGTCTTTCCCTAATTTTAAGGTCAAGCCTCTTACATGAACTGAATTCTTATTTTAATATGGTGAAACTATATTATATTTACATTTGGTTAAATAATACTGTAACAGCAGATGAGTGGCTCTTTTTGGCAATTTTCTGGTGTTTTGTGCTTGAAAAGTGACAATGTCAAGCATAACATTCAACCCTGTTACCCATCGATGGATAGGCTAGAACTGTTTTAACAATATATATTTTTGGGTGAAGCTTGCCTTCAATTGCCCCTGTTGCACATGTAGGTGAAAATGCATGACTATGGTTGATTTTCCAAGTATCCAGACTGTTCTCCCATAAGTATTGAGGCAGAAAACATAGGGTTAATTCATAGACATGTGTAAGCAGAATAAAGGCTTAGCTCAGGAGAATGTACAGACTGGGTCAACATGGTGTTAATCACTAGACGTGCAAAAACAAGAACGTAACCAGAAAATGTATGCCTGTGCTGTTATAGGCCTGAGGGAAGTAATTACCTTGTCCTATGACTAGCGTTGAGACATACAATTGCATTATGTATGTATGTCTGTGCCATTACAGGCTTGGGGAGAGCCATTGTGTAGTACCACGGGACAGACACGTGCATTTGTGTATGGATAAGCCACCAATAGAATCGGTAAACAAGCAAGAATTGAGACAGAAAGATAATGATGGCAAGAGGCCAAGGGGTGTTAATCATCTACGTAGAGGGGAGTGACCATGTGTGTTATCTGAAAGTGGAAACCTATAAAGCCTGAGGTCTGTGGCAAGAGAAATCAGTTCTTCCATGGAATTGCTCGGCTTTGTTACTTTGTAGTGAAGTCTCATTGAATTTACAAGTTCCGGTATCTGAAATATTTTCAATCAATATTCCACAACACACACTACACGTTTCCATTCCCCCTGTACATCAATTGCACTTTATTGGTACTATAGTATTTTTTTTGTTTAATCCCTTGAGATCATGTTTTTCTTAAGGAAGTTGAACATGTGCTCTATAAGACAGAATGTTTAAACTAGGTGAAGGATGTACTCTATTCGTGGAAAGACTTAATTAACCACGGTTTGTATACATGTAGTTATCGTGTTCCTTTACTACTGGTCTATAGGCTGCCTTGCACGGTAGTAAAAACCCTTCCACCTGGCCGGCGCTTTTTTTGCGTTTCTGGGCTCGCCTCTGATCGGAAACAAGGAATTTTCAAAAATGATTTGACTAGAACACGGAAGTAGGTTTGAAGACGACTCTAGCACAGAGTTTCTAAACCCAGAGGTGCAACCATAGAAATACGAATTAATTCTTATTTGTATGGGCGCAACATCGCGAGACTTCCGGGAACGCTTGTGAAACAAACCAAACAAACCAACCTATGGTTTGAGAAATCAATGATCGAAGTGAAAATTCTTCCTTAGTTGTTGAACATATTATTACTCCAAACTGTTGAAGGTACAGGTATGTTTTCATTTTCGTCAAAAACAACTTTTTGATTTGACGGCCTGCATATGCGCAGTTCGGCCCGAGACGACATTTGACCCGATGACTCTAGTTTGGAGTTTGACCCGTTCTACCAGCAAGAATAAGGCTGTGACCTCGGGGATTTTCCTTCAAAATAATAGTCCCACAATGAAGCTCGTAAAAAATAATATAACATTTTATAAATTTAGACCATTTGTAATGAAATGTTTGCAGACTTAGAATTTTGTTTAACAATATTAAAAAATGAATAAAGTTAGTCGCCTTTATAGCTCAAGTAATATTATGGAATTGACGTTATTGTTAACAGCACTTCTGGTTTCAAAATCTACAAAGTTTATATTCAGAGGAGCATCGCTGCAGATAATTTTGTACGGTGCAATAAATAATAGTACTTAACAAAACATTGTTGACCATTCAGGTGTAAATATTTTTTTTTATAGAAAAAAAATGACAATATTTAAAAAAAATACTTGTAATTATTATTTATATGATAACTAGTATGAAATATTTTGAGAATTGTGCACATTTTCCATCATTTTCACAATAATTATACATTTACAAAATGTACAGGATGGGACATTTATTCTGAAGGATTTCAAAAATTGGTGACCCGGAAGTACTTATTTATTCTTGCCTGCTTCACCGTCGGTTTGATTTAGCATACCTTGTTAGAAATAAAGAAAGATCAAGTAGCTCAACTGAAGAGGCTACCTAACTCTCATTTGACTGAAAATGTCTAAACTAGATTTGTTGCGTGTGTTTTTAAATGAGCGCTTAACTGCGGCTGCGGCGGAGATTTTCGGGGCCGTTGAGAAAACGGTAGTGGAGTATCAGGAGGAGAATCATCGGCTTCGTGGACTGCTGCGGATTACACCGGGGATAAAACTATGCAAAAGAGGTTCGTTTGTAGATATACTGATAGTTACCTATAGTTCTACTAAATTCGCATACTGTTTAGGCAAATGTTCTCCATTTGTTTTTCTTTATACAACGATGGATCTGATAATGAATGCTGATAGCTTAAAATCACATTCCAATCAAATTTGATTAGTCACATGCGCTGAATACAACCGGTGTAGACCTCACAGTGAAATGCTTACGAGCCCCTAACCAAAAATGCAGTTTCAAAAAATACAGATAAGAATAATAAATAAAAGTAATTAAAGAGCAGCAGTAAAATAACAATAGCGATACTATATACAGGGGGGTACTGGTCCAGAGTCAATGTGCAGAGGCACCGGTTAGTTGGGGTAATATGTACATGTAGGTAGAGTTATTAAAGTGACTATGCATAGATGATGATAACAACAGAGAGTAGCAGCAGTGTAAAAGGGGGATCTAGGTAGCCATTTGATTCAGGAGTCTTATGGCTTGGGGGTAGAAGCTGTTTAGAAGCCTCTTGGACCTAGACGTGTGGCTCTCCAGTACCACTTGCCGTGCGGTAGCAGAGAGAACAGTCTATGACTAGGGTGGCTGGAGTCTTTGACAATTTTTAGGGCCTTCCTCTGACACTGCCTGGTATAGAGGTCCTGGATGGCAGGAATCTTGCCACCAGTGATGTACTGGGCCGTTCGCACTACCTTCTGTAGTGTCTTGCAGTCGGAGGCCAAGCAGTTGCTATACCAGGCAGTGATGCAACCAGTCAGGATGCTCTCGATGGTGCAGTTATAGAACCCTTTGAGGATCTGAGACCCATGCCAAATCTTTTCAGTCTCTTGAGGGGGAATAGGTTTTGTCGTGCCCTCTTCACGACTGTCTTGGTGTGCTTGGACCATGTTAGTTTGTTGGTGATGTGGACACCAAGGAACTTGAAGCTCTCAACCTGACGGTATCCAGCCGGTGTCTAGTGCACAAGTTACCAGCCAGCTAAATATATGACATTAAAATGCCTATTTACTCTGGTCCATTTGACTTCTTTATCCACTGTCTCATCAGCCCAACCATGCAATTTATAAACTTGATCTCCACTATGAAAGCATCTAGACATCATCTCACATTTCCTTTAGACTAACATTTTATTTTCAACAGCGGAGATTTGTGTAAACCTTGCTGTCTGTCTCTCCGACATTTGCAACATTGTTTCAATATTCAGATTCGATCTCCAGCTGTCCCATAGTAATGGTGTCGGGACGAGACAGGCAGGCAGCTTTTCTCAGCCAGTCGAAATCATGAATCAGTATAATTTCATGGATGTATACAAATATCTATCAATAGAAAACAGGTAAAACTAAACAAAGTGCAGCTAGTTTGCTGTCTTTCCAGCTTCAGTTTGAAGTGATTGTATTAGCTGTGTTGTTGGCTAGCTCCTCTGAAAAACATTGTCCTGACGAGAGAGCATATTTTCAATGCCAGGTGAAATCGCACCTCATTAGCTCATTGTTATGGATGTGTCAAAATAAAAGTCACTAGAAAACATCTTAACCAAATGCAGCTGCTGCTGTTATTCTGGCTGCACGGTTTGATGTGACTATAAGTTAGCCCTAGGTGGCTAGCTAGCAAGCAAGGGGATAAGAATGTTTCCAGCAAGTATGGCAATGGAACATTTAGACTGAACGACTGGGTCGCATCTCTGGCAACCGATAGAATGTCCAGCCGGCTTGTGTAGCAACCCTAGATTTGTGTCGGGATTAGGGTTTCAAAGGTTCGGAAACTTTCCAAAAAAGTTCCATGGGGAGTTAAGCCTGGGAATTTTGCTTAAATTCATCAAAAACGTTAGCTTATAACAGTGAACCTTTTCTGTGGGATACACATAAGGCAATTCTAGGTCTTGTGGCATATTTTGGTTAAACTATCCACAATTCATTGGAATTGCAACCCTCTGCATGCACAGTGCATTCTTCCATCACATGTACAGCTGATTCTCAAGATCTTGCACACTAATTAGATGCTATTGAGCCCACACTACGAAACCGTCTGAGCCAAGGACTACATGCTGTCTGGTAAGTTGAGATACTGGGTGGGGTGAATATATTTTATGACAATTTTTTGTTAACTAGTAAATAGTAGCATACAGCAAAGTGGGTTTAAATAATTTCTGCTAGTTGGTTTTAGCTTGCTTGAGCCTGCTAACTGAAGAGTGTTAATTCACCTGTTTCCATACATGTTTTAAAAAAAACATTTATCTTACAAAAGGAGTTGTTTAATCTAACTGCTTAACTATTTATCTGTACATGGAATTGTATTTATTTATTTATTTTACTATTATATCATGGCACTGAAAACAATGGATGTACTCTGCAAGAGAGCCAAGGAAATGGTTAGGTATGTGAAGGGTCATCAAGTTATTGCAGCAATCTACCTCACCAAGCAAAGTGAGAAGAATAAGAGCACCACATTGAAGCTGCCCAGCAACACCCGTTGGGGTGGTGTTGTCATCATGTTTGACAGTCTCCTGGAGGGGAAGGAGTCTCTTCAAGAAATGACCATATCAGTCTGCTGATATGGACAGCTTCATCAAGCGGATCAAGCAGCCTGAAACTCCTGAAACCTATAGCAGTAACCATTGCACTGATTGAGGGAGACAATGCCATCCTGTCTGATGTTCAGACTCTGCTTGCAGATGTAAGAGAAGAAATCCATACTGCTCTGTCCACTTCACTGTTGTTACAAGCAGAGGAAACTGCCCATAAATGCCGCAGCGTACATGTTGGACCCCAGGTATCTTAGCAAGAGCATCCTGTCAGGTGCAGAGATCAGCACGGCCTATGGTGTCATCACTACCGTGTCTCGCCACCTTGGCCTGGATGAGGGCAAGTTTCTTGGCAGTCTGGCGAAGTACACTTCCAAGCAAGGGCTTTGGGATGGAGATGCAATATGGCAGTCATGCCAACATATCTCATCAGCCACCTGGTGGAAGGGACTTTGTGGATCTGAGGCTCTTTCCCCTGTTGCTTTCATCATCCTCCAAATTGCACCAACATCAGCCGCCTCAGAGCGCAACTGGTCCTTCTTTGGGAACACACACCAAAACACACAACAGGGTTGAAAAATTGGTGTCCATCCGGGCAAATGTGAGGCTTTTTGAACCGGACAAGAAGCCATCCTCAACAAGGTTGAAAAGTGGCAAGGAAGATGAGGCCTCAGTCTGATATTCAAGAGGTGGACATTGAGGAGGTCAAGGGGGAAGACAACCAAAGCTTTAGTTTCTACACTATCATTTTACAGATGTTTAAAACGTTTTTGGGAGATGCGATGGATCATTGGGGATCATTCAATATTCCCTTTTGTTGTTCAGTGAAATCATCCCATGTGAAGAGTCAACTAATTTAATTAAAGTTCAATTTGAAACTAGTCATTTTTATTTCTATTGAAAGGATTTAATCATTTGCAATTATGTCTAAGAAACAAACCTTTTACCTTCTCCATAAATGGTAAATATATCCAATGCAAAAAACATCTACATTTAAATGGTATTAATATACATTTGCATATATTCCCGTTAATTCACACAAAGTTTCTACCTCTGAATATTCCCCAAAATGTGCAACCCTAGTCTGGACTATATATATTTTTTGTGAAAATGTCAATCGTTATTTGAATATGTTGGTAATGCCCGAGAAGCCGGTATTTGGGGGATGTATTGGCACGATTTGCCAACACCCGTCCGTGCCAGTATATCCTTCAAACACCGGCTACCCGGGCGTTATCACGTAAATATGCAATTTTTTACGTGTGCCTTTGAAAACTTTCATAAACAAATCTCACAAGTATCTGACACCGCAAGCTCCTAGCTACTATCTAATCAAC
Organism: Oncorhynchus mykiss; assembly: GCF_013265735.2. NCBI lineage: Eukaryota > Metazoa > Chordata > Actinopteri > Salmoniformes > Salmonidae > Oncorhynchus > Oncorhynchus mykiss. The sequence goes on from NC_048573.1 coordinate 40,379,401, forward strand.
ACAACATTGAACATTGACATTATCCCACCCCTGGTTAGCCACTATTGGCTTAGAAACACAAACCTATCTGCCAATTCATTTCCAGCAATATTGCCTATGTCTGTCTGTGATGCGTGTTTGTCTATCAATCCGTGTGTAGCCAGTTGATATAAGCATCTTGTGGGTCGACAGAAATACCTTCCCCAAAACCTTCTCAATTAAATGTTAACTGCAAAGTAGACTTACCTATATGTTATTTGCTAACTTTTCCATGAAATGAGCAGCAGCAGTACAGAACCATAGCTAGACCTGCACGTTCCTCTCTCGCCAGATGCACAATGAAAGGGGAATTACACTCAATAATCAATTTGTTCTTCCAAACCTAAAAAAAAGTATTCTGATGTGATTTAACCATTGACATGGGTTCAGAACATCCAATATTGTTGTTTCTCTATGAACAATTGTAGTTTTGAGAGTAGTTTGAACATGGAAACAAAACTATTTGATGGAATGCTGCCTGGTTGACAACATGACCAAGCGGTGCAGATTGCTGTTCATTTGAGAAGGGCGCTCCTCCCTCACCTCTGTTGCCGGTTCATGTCACCGCGGCCACAGACTGGTGCCCTGTGGCTCAGCATAACCGAATCTGCCAAATGACAAGAATCTGCCACGTGGGGAATCGTAGGTGGCTCGTTTCAGCTAGCTTTATCTTGTTCTTGATACCATGTCTTGTTTTGACTGAAATGTCAAATTTGCTAGCTAGCTAACCAACATCTTTAACGATGTGTTTGAGAGACAAGTGCTCATTGTGCAAATGTATTTATGTTTTCAGTAAACATTGGAGACAAAATAGTTCAATGGTGTCAACAATCGAAGCCAACTCTGTCGGTTTTGTGTTAAACAACCAAACCGTCTATACACCAATCCAGCTGTTAGCTGTGAATGTGTAGCCTACAAGATGAAATGAACAACTGAAGCAAAAAGCGATTCATATGAGTATATTTAAAATAGGAATATAGTTTGTCATAAAAATCTTTTTGATATGGCATGTCAATGTATACAGTCTTACCTATTATAACTATTCAACCCACATTGGATTTGAAATCAAAAAAATTGTCACTGATCTACACAAAATACTCATGTCAAAGTGAAAAGAATTCAAATTTATGAAAAATATATTTACAAAAAAAGAAAAAGCTCACCAAATCACACAAGTTGCATGGCCATAATAGGTAGCAATAATAGATGTTAACATAATTTTTAAATGACTACCCCATCTCTGTGCCCCACACATACAATTAATTATCTGTAAGGTCCCTCAGTCATGTAGTGGATTTCAAGCACAGATTAAATCAAAGACCAGGGAGCTTCTCCATACCTTGCAAAGAAGGGCACCGATTTAGTATATTGGTAAACATGTAAAACGCTGACATTTATTTAACCTTTATTTTATTAGGGAATCATACTGAGAAAAATGTCTCTTTTTATAGATGAGCCTTGAATTACAGAAATTACACACGTCAACATTATAAATACAAAATTCAAGCAAAAAGAAAAACACGGTCAAAAAAACAAACCCATTCATCAGTAATACGGTCCTCAATCAGCTTTCTGAGTTGACCTAGAGGCACCAGAACATCACATTCATCAGTAATACGGTCCTCAATCAGCTTTCTGAGTTGACCTAGAGGCACCAGAACATCACATTCATCAGTAATACGGTCCTCAATCAGCTTTCTGAGTTGACCTAGAGGCACCAGAACATCACATTCATCAGTAATACGGTCCTCAATCAGCTTTCTGAGTTGACCTAGAGGCACCAGAACATCACATTCATCAGTAATACGGTCCTCAATCAGCTTTCTGAGTTGACCTAGAGGCACCAGAACATCACATTCATCAGTAATACGGTCCTCAATCAGCTTTCTGAGTTGACCTAGAGGCACCAGAACATCACATTCATCAGTAATACGGTCCTCAATCAGCTTTCTGAGTTGACCTAGAGGCACCAGAACATCACATTCATCAGTAATACGGTCCTCAATCAGCTTTCTGAGTTGACCTAGAGGCACCAGAACATTACATTCATCAGTAATACGGTCCTCAATCAGCTTTCTGAGTTGACCTAGAGGCACCAGAACATTACATTCATCAGTAATACGGTCCTCAATCAGCTTTCTGAGTTGACCTAGAGGCACCAGAACATCACATTTAAGAACATTTTGAAGATTGTTCCGCAAATAAGCTGATTTACCTAACTCAGTAGAGACCAAAGGGAATTTCAAGACTTAGCCAGCCCTGAGACCCGGGTGTGGTAACTCGTAAGTCTAAAGACTTAGCCAGCCCTGATACCCAGGTGTGGTAACTTGTATGTCTAAAGACTTAGCCAGCCCTGAGACCCAGGTGTGGTAACTCGTATGTCTAAAGACTTAGCCAGCACTGAGACCCGGGTGTGGTAACTCGTAAGTCTAAAGACTTAGCCAGCCCTGAGACCCGGGTGTGGTAACTTGTATGTCTAAAGACTTAGCCAGCCCTGAGACCCGGGTGTGGTAACTCGTATGTCTAAAGTGTCGTTATGACGTTAGGTGCAGTGGGACCTCTTGTAAAAGGGTTTAAAATGAAAACATAGCCATGTCTCAATCTACGTGACCTCAAAGAGGGCCAACCAACTTTCTGGTAGAGAATGCAGTGAGACCGTTGCCTGTATTAAAGTCCAGTGCGCTATGATAAATGGCATCTAACGGCTTTAATGAAGCGCCAGCTGCGCTCGTATAGAAGATGTCGCCATTGTCTAGCACCGGTAGGAACGTCGACTGAATAATCTGCCTCCTGTTTAGCGAGAGGCCGGACCTATTTCTATAAAAGTCATTTTTTTATACTCTGGTTCTTAACTAACGCATCAATATGCTTTTTTTAAAAGACAGCTTTTCTTCTATTCAGATGCCCAGGCATTGGTAAACAGGAACACGGTCAATATGGGCACCATCCAAAGTACATATGCTTAAATTCTTGGTTATTTTTAGGCTTATAAAATATGGCTTTGGATGGTGTATCAATACACAGTCGCTACAAAAAAAGCCGGTATCCTTGCCAGAGAGGAAGGAAACCAGGAATTTCACCATGAGGTCAATGGTCATTTTAAAACAGAGTTGAAAGGCTGTGAAAGGAGAGAACTGGGGATGGCTCAACAACATTGTAGTTACTCCACAATACTAACCTAAATGAAAGAGTGAAAAGGAAGCCTGTACAGAATACAAATATTCCAAGACATGCATCCTGTTTTGCAACAAGGCGGGAAAAAATGTGGCAAAGGAATGCACTTTTTGTCCTGAATACAACGCGTTTTGTTTGGGGCAAATCCAACACAACACACCACTCTTCATATTTTCAAGCACAGTGTTTGGCTGCACCATGTTATGGGCATTTCCATGTAAAAGGACCCATGAGCACCAACATGTTTTGTTCATAGGAGCATGTCAAATGAAATCTATATATTTTTTTAAATTTAAGACGTATACATTTTTCAACCATTTTCCAATTGAATTGGCTACAATGAGAAATCATAGTAGCTGGTAACCCAATTCTGGTTTGTGACTACTATCTTCCCTTCCACTGGCATACTGTTATGTTCAGCTCAAATGTTTTCTTTCTCTTTCTGACATCTGGTGGTCAAAGCAAGACTGTGAAAACAGTCTGGAGAACCCCTCACACTCCCTCTATCTTTTCTCTCTCTCCAGTAGGGATGGGTACCGACACCCGGTATTAAACGGGTATCGATAAGTATCGATAAGTTCTGACGTTATTGGTTCTGCTTTCGGGACTGGAGAATTTAAGAAAATACATTTCCTATTTATTATTGCTACATAAACGTTATCTTGCACATTTTATCTCACCAACCATTTCTAATTTGCGATTAGATGAAGACGTTCGTCTATGATGCATTTTTGCAATCCAGAAGAGAGATCTCTCTCGCGTGGAGCCTGTCTCACATGCTACAGAACACACACGAGAAAGGCCCCGCTCTTAATTAGGACGATGGCGGAGAGAACGAAACGTTCAAAAGTGTGGTTACACTTCACCAGAGTCGATGCTGACAATGCTCGTTGCCGCAAGTGCAACAAGACTTTGCTCGTGTTTCCGCCCTTACAAGCAAATCTGTCCAAACATCTATTGAAAGTGCATCATGTGCAGAGAAATGCACAGTTTGACTGCCCAGCTCGCAGTTCATCTCTCGTTGTCTGATCTACGTTAGGTATGTATGCTAGCAGCTTAGAGCCCACACACGGAGTTAACTAGATTATGCAAACATGGGTTCATGATCAAAAGCAACCATTAGCCAGCTGATTGTTTAGCTATGGGTGCGTTCATAACTTAAATCACCCATTTAAAGATGTTGCAACTTTTTTGTTAAAGTTGCAGCTACAATGAACCAACCCACTCCTCCCTCTAATACCGCTGGTCCAAGCCAAAGACCAGCCCAAAGCCCCTTCACGCTGGCAGCTAGTGGGAGGATGACTGAGGAGAGGGTGAATGAGTGCCACCTAGCCGTGACCAAGTTCATAGTGAAAGGGCTACACCCCTTTGCAACAGTGGAGTCCAAGGGCTTTAGGTAACAGTCTGTCAGTATATACTGAGTTGTATTCATTTTTAGGATATGGTAGTATAAAAGGATTGTATGTTAGTCCCATCACTCTACAATACACAACAACACAATAATTAAATAATGATAATTCAATACATGGAAACAATCTTTCTTTTTTCTTTTTTACTGTAGGGAGATGAGCAAGGCACTCAACCACAAAAATACCCCTCCCTCCAGGAGTTACCTCAGTGACACATTCATTCCTACCTGATGTGTTGTAGAAAAGTGATCACTGAGCTGAAGGACGTGCCAAAGCTGGTGTCGTGTCTTTGAATATTCCGGATTAAGTGATATGATATATTCTATAAAATCCTTTCTCCGTAATCAATATTACCTGATTGAGCAATACAAAATTGTGTTTCACTATTTATTTACTAAATACCTAACTAATCACACAGAATGAATCATACCTTGATTACAAATTACGTCATAAAGGAAAATGTCCCTAGCGGGCGGAACAGATATGACAGCTGGTTACACAAAAGAAAAGGGGCTGGGTTTGAGTGAAAGAGCGGGAAGACTGAGGGACAAAGGAAGAAGCTGTGCTATCGTAAATACAGTATTTTATGCATTCTAAATTACCGCCCATTTGGAAAAGGAAAATGCAATAAATATTTTGGTAGGTTGGTGGTAGATTGAAGGCTGGATGGTAGATGGAAGGCCGTGTTTCCAAACCGAGTCCTTTGTCCTTTGAAGAATGTCTCTGGTGGTCAATTGGATACGTTGTAGTAACATCATTGTGTGATAGACGGGATACTCTGTCTGTTCCTTCCTAACCCTCGTTTGCAGCTGCTGTTGCTAACTCAACGGCTAGGAGGTATCACTTCTGTAGTGAATAAGAGTTCAAAGTTCATACCATTCGCAACCAAAGCTCACGCTGATGTTGGCTTCGTTCTGTAGTTATTATCTGAACCATTCTGACATCGGACCGTCATCCTCACATCCTCGGAACAGGAGGTTATATTGTCGTCAAGGCCTTATATTGGAAGGGAGAGGAGGGCGTGTTTGAAAAGTTTTATAACCCATGTCCCTTCACAGGGGCGGGCCACTGATTGAGCAGAGCCCTAACCTTATGAAAACCCAAATCTCTCATTTGGTAGCTAAAATTACATTTCATCTCTTCACCAATAATTTTATATTCAAACATTTAAATTGAACAACAATTCCATGTGAATCCGATAATTGATGTGTAGACTTTCCACTGTAGAGTTTGTCATCTTATCATTGATGAGAATGTCTCAGATGACAACCGAACTGACATCATATTCATTAAGTACCAACGCATATGTTCAATTGGTTGGATTACCAGAATATAGTTCATTTCCCCCCCCCCACCTACTGATGTTCCCAGAATCTCTACGTTAACCAAGGGGTTTTCAAATTTCACATTAGTAGGGTAGAGAGAGGAAAAAGGGGGGAAGAGGTATTTATGACTGTCATAAACCTACCCCCAGGCCAACGTCATGACACTGGCCATCACATCAGACGGGACCAGCCTCAGGACCACTATCTCACTGTTAGTGTGCTACACAAGCCAGGGGCAGTGTAAAACAAAAGTTTCTCCAACAGGACAGTGTACAAATCGCAATCTGGTGAAGTAGTGGCAGAGGCGATTTCTGGAAGAGTTTGAGAGAGCCGAGGAAGATTGTAGCCGCAACTGTTGATAATGCTGGCAATATGGATGTTGCCATCAAGTGGCTACACATCCTAAAAATAGGACGCTTTGCGCACACATTGAATCTGGCAGCACAGAAAATCTACTAAATGGGCAGTCTGAAGCAGAGCAGTGGTTGTGTGGTTCAAGAGATCCTCGAAGTCCAAAAGAGTCTTGAAGGAAAAGCAGCAGCTCCTTGGTAAGAAGCCAGTTCAATCTATTAAGGTATTATTTAGAAATGTTCGCATTTAACAATTTAATTCAATTTTCAAGTAATTAAATAATGAAATGCATGTTTTTTTTTGTTGTTTCAGGCCTTCCCGCAACACTCACTCATCCTTGATGTCAAGACCAGATGGAACTATCCAACGATAGAGAGATTCATGGAGCAGTATCCAGCGATCCAAGCAGCATCCTTGGACCCCACGACTGCGAAAAGCAATGACCAAGGACAACCTGGACCGTCTGAAGGACGAGGACTTCCTTAAGACTGAGGAGTTTGTCCAGCTCATGGGAATCCTCTATACATCCACACTGTGTGTGTCATGTGACAAGAAGGCCACCTGTGGACAGATCATACCCATCCTCCAAAAACTGGAGGAGCACTTCACTGTGAAGAATGAAGATACAACGTTTGTGGCAACCGTCAAAGAGAAGGTGTGGGAGAACCTCTCCGAGCGCTATCAGGATGAGGACATTCAAGCCTTCCTGCATGAGACCGCAGCAATGGACCCCGGATTTAAAGGGAGGCCGGTGAGTGACGCCGTCTGGGACAGGCTGAGGAAGGCAACTGTTGAGGCCAATGTGACAGGAGCGACACCAAGGCTGTCAGAGGAGCAGACGGACACGGAGCACCAGCAACAGGAGGAGTCTGAAGGAGAAGGAGAGGAAATGGAGCAGTCCCTCCATTGTACAAAACAAGGAGTGCCTTGGAGGAGCTGTTCTCAGAGGACGACAGGGAGTTGAGGTTGACGATCCAACAGGACACCTTGTCCCTCACCCTCAGCGAGCGTGTTGACCTAGAGGTGGAGCTCTACGAAGGCCTGCCTCCCATCCCCATGGCTGAAGATCCTGTGATGTAGTGGTGGGAGAAGAGATACTCTGCCCCTCACAAACATTGCAACAAGCTACCTCTGTGCTCAAGCGCCCTCCACCCCTAGTGAGAGGGTATTTTAGACAGCAGGGAACACAATAAGCTAGGAGATGCCCCGACTTCTGCCAGAGAAGGCAAATATGTTGATCTTTCTCCAGAAGAACTGCAAAGAACTGTTAGTCCTTCTGCAGCCTACCTGCAGGCCCCCCCCCCGTGTTGTTCTATACCACTGTCTTTTCTTTTACAGCCTACCTGCAGGCCCCACCCATGTTGTTCTATACCACTGTCTTTTCTTTTACAGCCTACCTGCAGGCCCCACCCGTGTTCTATACCACTGTCTTATCTTCTGCAGCCTACCTGCAGGCCCCACCCGTGTTGTTCTATACCACTGTCTTTTCTTTTACAGCCTACCTGCAGGCCCCACCCGTGTTGTTCTATACCACTGTCTTTTCATTTACAGCCTACCTGCAGGCCCCACCCGTGTTGTTCTATACCACTGTCTTATCTTTTACAGCCTACCTGCAGGCCCCACTCGTGTTGTTCTATACCACTGTCTTATCTTCTGCAGCCTACCTGCAGGCCCCACCCGTGTTGTTCTATACCACTGTCTTATCTTTTACAGCCTACCTGCAGGCCCCACCCGTGTTGTTCTATACCACTGTCTTATCTTCTGCAGCCTACCTGCAGGCCCCACCCGTGTTGTTCTATACCACTGTCTTTTCTTTTACAGCCTACCTGCAGGCCCCACCCGTGTTGTTCTATACCACTGTCTTATCTTCTGCAGCCTACCTGCAGGCCCCACCCGTGTTGTTCTATACCACTGTCTTTTCTTTTACAGCCTACCTGCAGGCCCCACCCGTGTTGTTCTATACCACTGTCTTTTCTTTTACAGCCTACCTGCAGGCCCCACCCGTGTTGTTCTATACCACTGTCTTTTCTTTTACAGCCTACCTGCAGGCCCCACCCGTGTTGTTCTATACCACTGTCTTATCTTTTACAGCCTACCTGCAGGCCCCACTCGTGTTGTTCTATACCACTGTCTTATCTTCTGCAGCCTACCTGCAGGCCCCACCCGTGTTGTTCTATACCACTGTCTTATCTTTTACAGCCTACCTGCAGGCCCCACTCGTGTTGTTCTATACCACTGTCTTTTCTTTTACAGCCTACCTGCAGGCCCCACCCGTGTTGTTCTATACCACTGTCTTATCTTTTACAGCCTACCTGCAGGCCCCACCCGTGTTGTTCTATACCACTGTCTTTTCTTTTACAGCCTACCTGCAGGCCCCACCCGTGTTGTTCTATACCACTGTCTTATCTTTTACAGCCTACCTGCAGGCCCCACCCGTGTTGCTCTATACCACTGTCTTTTCTTTTACAGCCTACCTGCAGGCCCCACCCGTGTTGTTCTATACCACTGTCTTTTCTTTTACAGCCTACCTGCAGGCCCCACCCGTGTTGTTCTATACCACTGTCTTTTCTTTTACAGCCTACCTGCAGGCCCCACCCGTGTTGTTCTATACCACTGTCTTATCTTTTACAGCCTACCTGCAGGCCCCCCCCCGTGTTGTTCTATACCACTGTCTTTTCTTTTACAGCCTACCTGCAGGCCCCACCCGTGTTGTTCTATACCACTGTCTTTTCTTTTACAGCCTACCTGCAGGCCCCACCCGTGTTGTTCTATACCACTGTCTTTTCTTTTACAGCCTACCTGCAGGCCCCCCCCCGTGTTGTTCTATACCACTGTCTTTTCTTTTACAGCCTACCTGCAGGCCCCCCCCCGTGTTGTTCTATACCACTGTCTTTTCTTTTACAGCCTACCTGCAGGCCCCACCCGTGTTGTTCTATACCACTGTCTTTTCTTTTACAGCCTACCTGCAGGCCCCCCCCCGTGTTGTTCTATACCACTGTCTTTTCTTTTACAGCCTACCTGCAGGCCCCACCCGTGTTGTTCTATACCACTGTCTTTTCTTTTGCAGCCTACCTGCAGGCCCCCCCCCGTGTTGTTCTATACCACTGTCTTTTCTTTTACAGCCTACCTGCAGGCCCCACCCGTGTTGTTCTATACCACTGTCTTTTCATTTACAGCCTACCTGCAGGCCCCACCCGTGTTGTTCTATACCACTGTCTTTTCTTTTACAGCCTACCTGCAGGCCCCACCCGTGTTGTTCTATACCACTGTCTTTTCTTTTACAGCCTACCTGCAGGCCCCACCCGTGTTGTTCTTTACCACTGTCTTTTCTTTTGCAGGAAAATATATTGTTCATTTCATTTGTTTTACATTACCATCACAACATTAGTCTATAATAGTGATTTGTTATTAAAAACATTGCTGTTTCTTTTGCTGTAAATCATTTATTTAACATTTCAGAAAATAAAGCTATGTTCTGTTCTTAATTTGTTTTGGGGTTTTTTTCTCGTAAAAAATAAGAATACCGTTAAAGTACCGGATCGATAAGCAGTATCGGTAAGAGTAGTAACACCGTTCAAATCTTACCGATACCCATCCATACTCTCCAGTTAATGACACCCCCCCCCCCGGATCTATCTGACACCTACCACCTACCCTCTTTCCATTTACTGTAGCAAGCATCCTCACCCACTGAGCACCAACCGACACCGGACGTCCACGGACGGACCAAATCTAAGCCAATCATAGATCACGTCTATGTTTCACAAGTTTGGATAGCACAGTACTGTACAGTAGAGCACACGAGTATAATGTACTGTACTGAACGTAGCTACTTTACTGTACTGGGCTGTACTGTGATGTCAAAACTTGTGAAGCATAGACATTTATGATTGGTCCTTACCAACCAAATTTGTGTTTGCTTGGGGTGGAGGGTATTACATATTTCTACTTTTTGTGTATCCAGGATACATCACCATGACGATAAAGGTATTGATAACCATAATTATGCAGTTTTGTGTGGTTCAGGTCAGGGACCCATAATTGTAATTATGTTACTGGATTTACTGGATCCACTTCACTTACTGTAGTTCAATAACCAAAATATATATTTTTCAATCTCAAGGTGTCATGTCACAGCTGACATCCCGTTCTTGCTGCAGGCATCTTTGAATCTTGATTCGGAGCAGATATTTAAGAGTTTTGGGAAAGCGTGGTCACGAAAAATAAACTGAGGGAAGTTTTACTGAAATTCTGTTACCGAACTTTGCATCTGCACAGTAAAATGTTCTGTGGAAATTGTTTCAATTAGTCCTTGTGCATAGAGTTGTGTGGTTTGTTAAACTTAGAAATCAACGTTTTTGTTTGGTAACATTTTGAAGTGAAAAATCAGAGTTTCTGTAATAATTCTGTTACTGTAGAATTGTCTGTAGGCTTGTCATATAATGGGCAAATATTGCATAATCCAGGTGTGTAAAGAGACTTTTACCCAGAAAGACTCAGCTGTAATCACTGCCAAAGGTGATTCTAACATGTACTGGCTCAGGGTGAATATTTATCTAATAACGATTTAGATATATTTTATTTAAAATATGTGTGTGTGTGTGTATGTGTATATATATATATGTGTGTATGTATATATATATATATATGTGTATGTATATATGTATGTACAGTGCCTTGCGAAAGTATTCGGCCCCCTTGAACTTTGCGACCTTTTGCCACATTTCAGGCTTCAAACATAAAGATATAAAACTGTATTTTTTTGTGAAGAATCAAGAACAAGTGGGACACAATCATGAAGTGGAACGACATTTATTGGATATTTCAAACTTTTTTAACAAATCAAAAACTGAAAAATTGGGCGTTCAAAATTATTCAGCCCCCTTAAGTTAATACTTTGTAGCGCTGCCTTTTGCTGCGATTACAGCTGTAAGTCGCTTGGGGTATGTCTCTATAAGTTTTGCACATCGAGAGACTGAAATTTTTTCCCATTCCTCCTTGCAAAACAGCTCGAGCTCAGTGAGGTTGGATGGAGAGCATTTGTGTACAGCAGTTTTCAGTTCTTTCCACAGATTCTCGATTGGATTCAGGTCTGGACTTTGACTTGGCCATTCTAACACCTGGATATGTTTATTTTTGAACCATTCCATTGTAGATTTTGCTTTATGTTTTGGATCATTGTCTTGTTGGAAGACAAATCTCCGTCCCAGTCTCAGGTCAGACTCCATCAGGTTTTCTTCCAGAATGGTCCTGTATTTGGCTCCATCCATCTTCCCATCAATTTTAACCATCTTCCCTGTCCCTGCTGAAGAAAAGCAGGCCCAAACCATGATGCTGCCACCACCATGTTTGACAGTGGGGATGGTGTGTTCAGTGTGATGAGCTGTGTTGCTTTTACGCCAAACATAACGTTTTGCATTGTTGCCAAAAAGTTCAATTTTGGTTTCATCTGACCAGAGCACCTTCTTCCACATGTTTGGTGTGTCTCCCAGGTGGCTTGTGGCAAACTTTAAACAACACTTTTTTATGGATATCTTTAAGAAATGGCTTTCTTCTTGCCACTCTTCCATAAAGGCCAGATTTGTGCAATATACGACTGATTGTTGTCCTATGGACAGAGTCTCCCACCTCAGCTGTCCCACCTCAGCTCTTGGCTGCATCTCTGATCAGTCTTCTCCTTGTATGAGCTGAAATTTTAGAGGGACGGCCAGGTCTTGGTAGATTTGCAGTGGTCTGATACTCCTTCCATTTCAATATTATCGCTTGCACAGTGCTCCTTGGGATGTTTAAAGCTTGGGAAATATTTTTGAATCCAAATCCGGCTTTAAACTTCTTCACAACAGTATCTCGGACCTGCCTGGTGTGTTCCTTGTTCTTCATGATGCTCTCTGCGCTTTTAACGGACCTCTGAGACTATCACAGTGCAGGTGCATTTATACAGAGACTTGATTACACACATGTGGATTGTATTTATCATCATTAGTCATTTAGGTCAACATTGGATCATTCAGAGATCCTCACTGAACTTCTGGAGAGAGTTTGCTGCACTGAAAGTAAAGGGGCTGAATAATTTAGCACGCCCAATTTTTCAGTTTTTGATTTGTTAAAAAAGTTTGAAATATCCAATAAATGTCTTTCCACTTCACGATTGTGTCCCACTTGTTGTTGGATTATTCACAAAAAATACAGTTTTATATCTTTATGTTTGAAGCCTGAAATGTGGCAAAAGGTCGCAAAGTTCAAGGGGGCCGAATACTTTCGCAAGGCACTGTATGTATATGTGTGTGTATGTGTATATATATATATTTCTTCCACTTTGACATTATCATATTTTGTGTGGATTGTTGACAAAAACAAAAAGGTATTAAATCCATTTTACAATGTGAAGAAATCCGGGGGGTGAATACTTATGATGATAGGCACCTGTCGATAACCACTTCTCCTCCTCCTTCCCTCCAGACTCCCTGCAGCTCTCTCTCGCTGTCTCTGAAGAGGAGGTTCCCTCTGAGCAGCAGCACTGTGAGCATGAGTGGAGCCCCAGTCTGGGGCAGGAGGACCCTGAGCCCACACAGATTAAAGAGGAACAGGAGGAAGTCAGGACCAGTCAGAGGGAAGAGCAGCTTCAAGGGCTGGAGGCTGATATCATAGAGTTCCAATTCACTCCTTCCTGTGTGAAAAGTGAATGTGATCAGGAGGACCCACTTTGGTCCTTGACCCTTCCCCAAACCCAGACTGTGGAGAACAGAGAGAGTGATCCTAAACATTTTGGCACTGTGACCCACCTAAAGGGTTTTGATATTCCCTGTGACCCTCCAGATAATCAAAGCAATGCGTCCAGCCACAGCTCAGCCAAAAGCAGCGACCCACTAGGACATGACAGCAGCCAACCATTGGATCCGAACCTACCAATGGGGGAACATTGTTCCAAACCCAGCACCATATCTATAAAAGCTTACCGCTGCCGGGACTGTGGCAAAACGTTTCCTCTGAAAGCGGGCCTGCAGAGGCATGTGAATCTCGACAAGAAGAGACTCAGTGAATGCCACTTCTGCAAAAAACAGTACAACTCCACCTGTAAACTGAAGGCCCATGCCCGACTATGTCACGGCGGGAAACCCAGCACCTGCCCCTTCTGTGGCAAGACCTTCAAACACAAAGGACATCTGTCTAGGCACATGAGTATTCACACAGGAGAGAAACCATTTAGCTGTGGTGACTGTGGGAAAAGCTTCAATCAGAAGGGGGGCCTAGGAAGACATATACTGACTCACACAGGAGAGAAACCTTTTAGCTGTCATTTTTGCTGTAAAAGCTTCAGGCAGAAGAGGGATCTAAGGAGGCATATACTGATTCACACAGGAGAGAAACCATATTGCTGTGGCGACTGCGGTAAAGGCTTCATTCGCAAGGAGCACCTAACTGCACATATGCGGACTCACACAGGAGAGTAGAGATTTATCTGTGGTGACTGCGGGAAAAGCTTAAATTGTAAGGAGAAGCTGAGAATTCATATATGGACTCTCACAGGGGAGAAATCATTTATCTGTGATGACTGCTAGAATTGTTTAATTACGAAGACTAAGTGCTCTATTCAATCAGTATTTTGGAAGTTCAGCGTGATTGCCATTACATTTCAATGTTGCTGAGTTAGCGGAGACTGTATTCACGATAAACACTGCATACTCAATCAGAATTTACCTTAACATTTCTATTGTGCAATCTGTAACGCTTCAGCGATATAGAGCCCTAACCTAACATATTTACGGACTCACACGGGAGAAATCATTTAGCTGTGGTGACCGCGGGGAAAGCCTCAATAAGAAGGGGGACCTAACCAGGCATATACTGACACACTGGAGAGATATCACATGGCTGCCCAGTTTGTGGTAAAAGAGTCACTCAGAAGGTAAACCTACTGAAGCATGGAAAAAGAACATACAACAAGACAACAAGAACAAGATAAACTGAAAGAAGGAAGAAAATGGACTTAGATGTTCTGTCAGAAGATGGGAATAAAAATCAACTGTGGATCATTCATGCTGTGTATTTTAGAGAGATAGATACATTATGGATTTACTTTTGTAAAATGTTCTATGTACATAAAGTTTGATAGGATTTAAATGATTAAGAAATGAACCAGGAGTAGTGCATTTATTATGGGAATCTCACCGATCTACTGTTCTGTTGATGTTTTCACCTTATTAGAAACCGGAAGATCTGGATGGGAAAAATATACACTGCTCAAAGAAATAAAGGGAACACTAAAATAACACATCCTAGATCTGAATGAATGAAATATTCTTATTAAATACCTTTTTCTTTACATAGTTGAATGTGCTGACAACAAAATCACACAAAAATTATCAATGGAAATCAAATTTATCAACCCATGGCGGTCTGGATTTGGAGTCACACTCAAAATTAAAGTGGAAAACCACACTACAGGCTGATCCAACTTTGATGTAATGTCCTTAAAACAAGTCAAAATGAGGCTCAGTAGTGTGTGTGTGGCCTCCCTACAACGCCTGGGCATGCTCCTGATGAGGTGGTCTCCTGAAGGATCTCCTCCCAGACCTGGACTAAAGCATCCGCGCGGCCCCCCAAAGAAATGCCACCCCACGCCATGACTGACCCACCGCCAAACCGGTCATGCTGGAGGATGTTGCAGTCAGCAGAACGTTCTCCACGGCGTCTCCAGACTGTCACATGTGCACAGTGTGAACCTGCTTTCATCTGTGAAGAGCACAGGGCGCCAGTGGCGAATTTGTTCTCTGGCAAATGCCAAACGTCCTGCACGGTGTTGGGCTGTAAGCACAACCCCCACCTGTGGACGTC
Organism: Oncorhynchus mykiss; assembly: GCF_013265735.2. Lineage (NCBI taxonomy): Eukaryota > Metazoa > Chordata > Actinopteri > Salmoniformes > Salmonidae > Oncorhynchus > Oncorhynchus mykiss. The sequence continues at coordinate 40,394,513 of NC_048573.1, forward strand.
GGGCCTTCATACCACCCTCATGGAGTCTGTTTCTGACCGTTTGAGCAGACACATGCTCATTTGTGGCCTGCTGGAGGTCATTTTGCAGGGCGCTGGCAGTGCTCCTCCTGCTCCTCCTTGCACAAAGGCGGAGGTAGCGGTCCTGCTGCTGGGTTGTTGCCCTCCTACGGCCTCCTCCACGTCTCCTGGTGTACTGGCCTGTCTCCTGGTAGCGCCTCCATGCTCTGGACACTACGCTGACAGACACAGCAAACCTTCTTGCCACAGCTCACGTTGATGTGCCATCCTGGATGAGCTGCACTACCTGAGCCACTTGTGTGGGTTGTAGACTCCGTCTCATGCTACCACTAGAGTGAAAGTACCGCCAGCATTCAAAAGTGACCAAAACATCAGCCAGGAAGCATTGGAATTGAGAAGTGGTCTGTGGTTATCACCTGCAGAACCACTCCTTTTATTGGGGGTGTCTTGCTAATTGCCTATAATTTCCACCTGTTGTCTATTCCATTTGCACAACAGCATGTGAAATTTATTGTCAGTGTTGCTTCCTAAGTGGACAGTTTGATTTCACAGAAGTGTGATTGACTTGGAGTTACATTGTGTTGTTTGTGTTCCCTTTATTTTTTTGAGCAGTGTATAATTCTCAGGGTGATGAGAAAATGGAATGACTGATGTTATTGATTTGTTAAAAATGTATACTTATCCACTTTATCCAGAAAATGTATATTTAATCCATTTTGACCTCATGCGAGTCATTCATGATAATGTTTAAAATTTGGACTAATGATATACAGTCGACTCCTCATGAGTGCACACTATTTTAAGTGCCCATCAGTGTTTTTCCTGTCCCAACTCAACATCTATATTATGTCACCCCTCTATGCTGTGCGAGGATTTCCTGCAATTTTGCACCGGTTTTCTTAGTTTTAGGCTCAAAGGAAGCGCGTCATGCTCTTTCTTACATGGTACTATCAACTTTACATATTGCCAGGGGAGACGATGCTGTAATAAAGTATTTGACAGTATTAGAACATTCTCAACTGTCACAAACCGGCTCAAAGCCCGTAATAAAAGGGAGACAACGTGGAGATAAGGAGTAACAAAACATATATTTATTAAATAATGTAAACCAAGTACAATATACAATGGTGTGTGAAATCAGTAGTGTAAGTGGTCCAGGTGTTTCCCATGTAGCTGACGACCCTCCCAACTCCGCCCACCGGCATCCTAATAAGGAAACAAGAACAAAGAGAGAATATAGCAGACAGAGTGGGAGGGTCGTCACATCAACAAACACTCTTTTCAGACTAGGTAGCTGTTAGTCTGTCCAAGGTCAAGGCAGAACTTAATTTATTGATAAGACAGAGTTAGACTCAACATTCCATGGTAATTGTCCTAGTCGTTTACTGGCCAACAAGCTATGCAGCAATGATCATTAGCTGATATAGCAACTATTGAGTCTGAAACAGGGGAATTACTATCCGAACCCAAATGAATCAAAGATTCTCATGCTTCTATAAAGAATTGTACTCCTCTGATGGGAAATCCACACCAAGCCGGTCTAAAATAATGAAGAAACTCCTATTCTCTCAACATAAGCCACCTCGCTGGGAGCCCAAATCTGTCTCAATGAACTCAAAAGGACAATGGGTAGCATAAATAAAGGCAAATCACATGAATGGGCCAGTATTCCTCCTGAGGTCTATTTAACATTTTGTAATCAATTAGGTCCACTATTGCTCAATGATTAACAAGGCCATTCACAAAGGTTGATTTGGGAGAGATGTGAATATAGTACTAATTTTGCTTTTCTATTAAAAAAAAGAAGGTAACAATGCCACCCAGTTTTCTCACTATAACCCCTTACCTTTGATAAACACAAATACATTATTTTCCTAAATGTTGTCGTCCCTTCTCGAGATTTACTTACCCAAATTGTTCCACACTGACCAAAGCGGGTTTGTTAATTTTTTTTTACTATTACATATCTTAAACGCTTTGTTAAAAACAACAGTGCCTTGGGCTGTTTTATCTCTCGATGCAGAAAAAGCTTTTGATAGACTAGAATGGGCATACAGTATCTCTGGTCTTGGAACATATGGTAATTGGCTCCAATTTCATTAATATGATTCAAATGTTATGTCAATATCACTAGAAGCAGCAGACAAGGCGATCCAATTTTGCCTTTGCCATTTTACTATCCCAGTTGCTATAACCAGCAGAATATATATTGTCACAGACTTTCTGTAGTTCAATGCTTCCCATGGCTCCCCCTTGTGACTGTTGGGATACACTTTCAAAATGTATATGGCAAGGTTAACGACTCCAGATACACTTACACCTACAAAGAGGGGAATATTTAGGACTATCCGTACCAAACTGTCAGTTGTATTTCCAGGCTCTAGCATTTTCCCCATCCTAAATCGATTTAGACATGATTCTTCTGCCCTCTGGCTGAGTATAAAGAGAAATATGGTGTCTCACATTTCCATGGCAGAGATGGTCTTGAGTCACTGATAAATTCTTTAAACAATGTAAACTATGCTTTGGTCCCATCATTGCTCGCACAATTTCTATTTGGCGCAAAATGGAAAAACAATGTAACTGGGAATCAAAATAGCATGCACATACTCCAATATTTTCATCTGGAGGTCGGCATTTTGAACCCTCCCCCAATAGTTCAAATGTGAAATTCGTATGCTTACAGATATCATGAACAGTAATGGTATGAGAACATTCCAAGATACATAAAAATTAGAGTTTCCGGGTAATGTTTATAGCATTGGTATTGGCCATATCTCACAAAGAATAATCTCACCTAAAGCCCAACACATACAAATAAACAATCCATGAAGCCCAATGCATACATACACACAACTTGAGTGAACACCTGCACTTTCCATGAGCGACTGGCCAGGTGAAAGCTATGATCTGCTGTTGATGTCACTTGTTACATCCACTTCAATCAGTGTAGATGAAGGGGAGGAGACCGTTTAAAGGATTTTTAAAACATGAGATATGGATGGTGTATGTCCGCCATTCAGAGGGTGAATGGCCAAGACAAAAGATTGAAGTGCCTTTGAATGGGGGTATGGTAGTAGAAAACCAGTCAGTATCTGGTGTGACAACCATTTTCCTCATGCAGCATGACACATCTCAGTCACATAGAGTTGATCAGGCTGTTGATTGTGGCCTGTGGAATGTTGTCCCACTCCTCTTCAATGGCTGTGCGAAGTTGATGGATATTGGTGGGAACTGGAACATGCTGTCGTACACGTTGAGCCAGAGCATCCCAAACGAGCTCAGTGGGTGATATGTCTGGTGAGTATGCAGGCCCTGGAACACAGCTCGGACACCTATGCCAGCTCCAGGAAGAGTAGCTGATGCCTTGGCAGCAGCTAATGGGGATCCATAATACATACAAATAGATTACGCATTCTCAGTATGATCCTAGTATGTTAGTCCATGTAGTCATGTATGCTTCCCATAGTCTGTTCTTGACTTGTGAAGACACCTCTGGTGGCATTTTTTATATATATATATATTTACCTTTATTTAACTAGGCAAGTCAGTTAAGAACAAATTCTTACTTTCAATGACGGCCTAGGAACAGTGGGTTAACTGCCTGTTCAAGGGCAAAACGACAGATTTGAACCTTGTCAGCTCAGGGGTTTGAACTTGCAACCTTCCAGTTACTATTCCAACGCTCTAACCACTAGGTTACCCTGCCGCATGCCAAAATTAAGGCAGTTAAACAATTTATTCATGAGATTTGACAACACACTAAATGTGTGTCCTCAGGCCCATTCTCCACCACCACATAGTGGGGCAAAAAAGTATTTAGTCAGCCACCAATTGTGCAAGTTCTTCCACTTAAAAAGATGAGAGGCCTGTAATTTTCATCATAGGTACACTTCAACTATGACAGACAAAATGAGGGGAAAAAAATCCAGAAAATCACATTGTAGGATTTTTAATGAATTTATTTGCAAATTATGGTGGAAAATATTTACTGATAGACTATGTACAGCTGCAGCGATCAGTTAGCTGCTCAGATAGCAGATGTTTGAAGTTGGTGAGGGAGATAAAAGTCTCCAACTTCAGCGATTTTTGCAATTCGTTCCAGTCACAGGCAGCAGAGAACTGGAACGAAAGGCGGCCAAATGAGGTGTTGGCTTTAGGGATGATCAGTGAGATACACCTGCTGGAGCGTGTGCTACGGGTGGGTGTTGCCATCGTGACCAGTGAACTGAGATAAGGCGGAGCTTTACCTAGCATGGACTTGTAGATGACCTAGAGCCAGTGGGTCTAGCGACGAATATGTAGCGAGGGCCAGCCGACTAGAGCATACAGGTCGCAGTGGGTGGTATAAGGTGCTTTAGTAACAAAACGGATGGCACTGTGATAAACTGCATCCAGTTTGCTGAGTAGAGTATTGGAAGCTATTTTGTAGATGACATTGCCAAAGTCGAGGATCGGTAGGATAGTCAGTTTTACTAGGGTAAGTTTGGCGGTGTGAGTGAAGGAGGCTTTGTTGCGGAATAGAAAGCCGACTCTAGATTTGATTTTAGATTGTAGATGTTTGATATGAGTCTGGAAGGAGAGTTTACAGTCTAGCCAGACACTTAGGTACTTCTAGATGTCCACATATTCTAGGTCGGGAACCATCCAGGGTGGTGATGCTAGTCGGGCGTGCGGGTGCAGGCAGCGAACGGTTGAAAAGCATGCATTTGGTTTTACTAGCGTTTAAGAGCAGAGGCCACGGAAGGAGTGTTGTATGGCATTGAAGCTTGTTTGGAGGTTAGATAGCAGTGTCCAAGGACGGGCCGGAAGTATACAGAATGGTGTTGTCTGCGTAGAGGTGGAACAAGGAATCACCCGCAGCAAGAGCAACGTGTGCCTATGTTTGCATTGCTTTACAGTCCCTGCTATTCCATAAGGTGTATTTTTTAAAGTACAGTGCCTTCGGAAAGTATTCAGACCCCTTGACTTTTTCCACATTGTTACGTTACAGCCTTATTCTAAAATGGAAAAAAATAATAAAAATGTAATCCTCAGCAATCTACACACAATAACCCATAATGACAAAGCAAAAACAGGTTTAGAAATGTTTGCTCATTTATAAATAAAAAAGTATTCAGATCCTTTGCTATGAGACTCGAAATTGAGCATCCTGCAGTGACCTTTCCAGTGATCATCCTTGAGATGTTTCTACAACTTACTTTGAATCCACCTGTGGTAAATTCAATTGATTTGATATGATTTGGAAAGGCACACACACCAGTCTATATCAGGTCCCACAGTTGACAGTGCATGTCAGAGCAAACACCAAGCCACGAGGTCGAAGGAATTGTCCGTAGCTCAGAGTCAGGATTTAAATAAATGTATTATTTTTATTTCACCTTTATTTAACTAGGTAGGCTAGTTTAGAACAAGTTCTTATTTACAATTGCGACCTGGCCAAGATAAAGCAAACTAGTGCGACACAAACAACAACAGAGTTACACATGGAATAAACAAGCATACAGTCAATAACACAATAGAAAATAAATATGTCTATATACAGTGTGTGCAAATGGCATGAGGTGGTAAGGCAAATGGTGGTAAATAGGCCATAGTACCAAAGTAATTACAATTTAGCAGATTAACACTAGAGTGATAGATGAGCAGATGATGATGTGCAAGTAGTGATACTGGTGTGCAAAAGAGCAGAAAAGCAGAAAAGTGTTGAGGCACAGATCTGGGGAAGCGTACCAAAAAATGTCTGTAGTAATTGAAAGGTCCCCAAGAACACAGTGGCCTCCATCGTTCTTAAATGGAAGAAGTTTGGAACCACCAAGACTCTTCCTAGAGCTGGCTGCCTGGCCAAATTGAGCAAATGGGGGAGAAGGGCCTTGGTCAGGGAGCAGACCAAGAACCCGATGGTCACTCTGACAGAGCTCTGTGTTCCTCTGTGGAGATGGGAAAACCTTCCAGAAGGACAACTCATCTCTGCAGGACTCCACCAATCAGGCCTTTATGGTAGAGTGGCCAGACGAAAGCCACTCCTCAGTAAAAAGGAACGACAGCCCGCTTGGAGTTTTCCAAAAGGCACCTAAAGACTCTTAGACCATGAGAAACAAGATTCTCTGGTCTGATGAAACCAAGATTGAACACTTTGGCCTGAATGCCAAGCGTCATGTCTGGAGGAAACCTGGTACTATTCCTACTGGGATTAGTCTTATGACTTGGGGGTAGAAGCTGTTTTAAAAGCCTCTTGGACCTAGACTTGGCGCTCCGGTACCGCTTGCCGTGCGGTAGGAGAGAGAATATTCCATGACTAGGGTGGTTGGAGTCTGGAAATTTTTAGGGCCTTCCTCCGACACCGCCTGGTATAGAGATCCTGGATGGCAGGAAGCTTGGCCCCAGTAGTGTACTGGGCCGTACGCACTACCTTGTGTAGCGTCTTGCGTTCGGATGCCAAGCAGTTGCTATACCATAACTCTTCACGACTGTCTTGTAAGGTAAATGTTGAGTGACTCCACTGCAGGTAATAAAAGTGTCTCTCTCATTACATCGCCAAGGGTGGCTGGTGGAAACAATCAAATGTATGTTGGCTGTCCCGTTTTCCAGGTTGTGACACACACACACCATTATTGCTGTTCCTCGAGGAGGGGAATCCCGCTATCTGCACACCCGTCATTGGTTTCTGTGTATATGGATGAGAGACAGGATTTACTCTTACAGAACAGACTAATAACACACCACATGAACACAGTCAACTAAGTGACACATTTAAACACGTATTACTTTGAGAAAAATAACTATGACTATCATTTGAAACATTCATTGGTATCATCACTGGACTGGTGAAAGCTACTATGTAGTGGAGCCCTTCATGTGTCCCTTATTAGATCAGTGAATACTGCAAATAAGGGAGGAGAGAAGGAAGGATGCATTTTAAAGACGCATTCCAGTTTAAAAAAAATATCCCATGTATAAATACAGTAACGTTCAACAAAATATATATTTTTTGTAACTAGGACTAGGTGTTGGTCTGATGGTGCCCTACGATGTCATCCGGTGATAAATGAGGTGAAAACGAGACTGGAGTGTGACTTTAAAGTATTGGAACAGGGCTAAAAACCAAGAAGTACAGGTCACACACATCCATGTGACTTACCTTTCGCTTTTTCTTCTGGGTGCTGTTTTAGGGCGTTGTTGGGGTTGTTTTTCCGCATGAACAGAAAAACTACAACACCCACCACAACACCCCCTACAACACCCCCTACAACACCCCCTACAACACATCCAATTCCAAATCCAATTTTCCATTCCAAGTCCTCTGCTTCCTCATGAAACATTTTGTCTGAAACATGAAACCATCATTAGACATCAGTACCTACAGTGTGATAGATTACTTAAAAATAGTTCATAACTGTGAATTACCTGTATGTTGGAATTGAACAATACAAAATGTAATAGTTAATAAATACAATTGAAAACAGCAACAGTAAATAACCCCACACAGAGATTCAGGCCATCATTCCAACCCTCAGCAAGGAGGTTTTAAAATTCCTCACAACATAGTAAATTCAGTCCTGTATCAAAAACCAACTCACCTGGAACATGAATCTGTGTCTTCCTCATGTGTTTGATCTCCAGCTGTTGAACTTGACAGGTGAACACATTGGTGGCAGTCTTCTGGACAGTGAAATAGTGTGTCACTGTGTACAAGCCCTCGGAATCCATGGGTCTCTCTGTAGGTTCATCAGCAGGGAGGATGGTTCCCTTACTGTTCAGCAACACCAACTCAGGCTTATAGACTAAACCTTCAGCCTCACACTTCAGGACCACTTCCTTGTCTTTGGTTCTCACAATGGAAAGCCATGGCCGAGGGGCTGCACCTACACAGACACAAAGACATAAAAGGATAGGATTTATCATCCTGATATTGATGGACCTTTAAAAGTATGATGTCGAAGTATATTTGATTAAATAATTGTAATTATGACATCAAATATCACTTTTTGTTGGTACAGAGGTTGACATTTCTAATATGAATCGATTAGGTTTTGGAAACTCACCCCTGACTTTCCCTGATTGGTCTTTCAGGGGCGGTTGGGTGGGTTGGAGGGAGGATGAAGGAGTCCCGTCCTCTATACATTGTAGAGATAGAAGAACGGATTTCAGACCTCTGTACTCAATGTGCTTTGATGTCATAATAACACTTTTTGGGGCCAGGCACCTTTCTTGACATCCAATGGATCATATAACACCATTAATCAATAAATGAGAGGAAGGATTAACATGCTGATCATTCAAGTTAGCCAATCATTTTGTTGGCATTTGATCGACTGACAAAGAAATCTAAACCATGTGTTTGGTAATCAAATGACTCACCGCCGACATAGAGTTCAATGGTGGTTTTCTGGTGGCCTAACGTTGGTATGTAACATGTGTAATTTCCAGCATCAGAGAGTTTCACATTGGTCAGCTTTAGTGAGACGTTGCCGTTCTCCAGTTCTTCCCTGAACAGTGACGTCCTTCCACTGTAGGATGGATACTGGATCACATTGTCATCACTACGGTCTCGGTACAAATGCACCTCTTTTGGCTCTAGGACTGGTCTCTGCCACTCTACGGACTCTTCAACAGCACTCGTGGTAGGTCTCAGGAAACAAGGCAAGATGACATCCCCGCCAACTATGCCACGAACAGGGTCCGTTGAACCAACAACAAGAACTGTAACAGAAAAAAAGCAGATCACATTATCAGGAACATGGATGCATGCAGCCAGACAGACGAGAGCACAGCTAGACAAACAAGTAGACAGCCAGACAAGCAGACAGGCGAGCGCATATAGAGAGGTGACCACCAGAGAGAATTATATTGGGTGAATTAAAGATAGAATAAGATCTTAAGCACTTACAAATTCGTAACATATTGTACGAATTGAAATTCACAATTGTGCACAATTTTTCAGGGACCCGTTGTGGCTCATGAGTTCTACTTTCAGAACTACCGTTAATGGCTAAAAAGTATACAAACCCTCTGGAACACATCTTTAACTAGTTATCAATTCCATGTTGTTTTTTTACTTATGAGATGTTTATTGTGTAATGTGTATAAACATTACATTTTTGTTCAAATATTTTATCATTTATTGTAAACAAATTGATACAGCACAAAGACCAGAGCGAGAGAGGGGAGAGAAAAAGAGAGACCCTGACCCAGCCTGCCAGCTACCCTCAGCCTGCCAGCTACCTTCAGCCCCAGGCTCCAGCTACACCCAGTCCACTAGCTATCCTAAGCCTCAGCCTGCTAGCTACCCTCAGCCCAAGGGTACCAGCTACACCTAGCCCCAGCCTGCCCTGCCAGTTACCCAGAGCCTGCCAGCTGCACCCAGCTTCTGCCTGCCAGCTATACCCAGCCCCATCTACCCTCAGCAAGAGTCCCCCAGACATTATCAAGCCCAAAGCCTTGAGCCCCATCCTGCCACCAGAAGTACAACTCCCCCAGTGGTCATGTGCCACGCCCCCAAAGTGTCCCCCTTCCAGTGGTCAGTGTCTCATGCCCCCAAAGCGCTCCCGCTCCAATGACCAGCGTGTCATGCCCACTGAAAACTCCCCCTCCAGTGGCCTTCGCCCCCCCCTAAGCTCACCCTTGAACCAAAGCACCCCCAGAGCCAAACCGGCCATCCCGGATGGCACTGATAGACTACATCCAGTTTGCTGAGTAGAGTGTTGAAGGCTATTTTGTGAAGGAGGCTTTTTTTTTAAAGGAGGAGTTTGTTTGCGAAATAGGAAGCCGAGTCTAGATTTAATTTTGGATTGGAGATGCTTAATGTGAGTCTGGAAGGAGAGATTACAGTCTAACCAGACACCTAGGTATTTGCAGTTGTCCACATATTCTAAGTCAGAACCGTCCAGACTAGAGTAGTGATGCTGGTCGGGCGTGAGGGTACGGGCAGCAATCGGTTGAAGAGCATGCATTTAGTTTTAATGGCATTTAAAAGCAGTTGGAGGCCACGGAAGGAGTGTTGTATGGCATTGAAGCTCGTTTGGAGGTTTGTTAACACAGTGTCCAAAGAAGGGCCAGATGTATACAGAATGTTGTTGTATGCGTAGAGGTGGATCAGAGAATCACCAGCAGCAAGAGCGGCATCATTGATATATACAGAGAAAAGAGTCGGCCCAAGAATTGAACCCTTTGGTACCCCCATAGAGACTGCCAGAGGTCCAGACAACAGGCCGTCCGATTTGACACACTGAACACTATCTGAGAAGTAGTTGGTGAATCAGGCGAGGCAGTCATTTGAAAAACCAAGGCTATGAGTCTGCCGATAAGAATGCGGTAATTGACAGAGTCAAAAGCCTTGGCCAGGTCGATGAAGACGGCTGCACAGTACTGTCTTTTATCGATGGCGGTTATGATATCGTTTAGGACCTTGAGCGTGGCTGAGGTGCACCCATGACCACCTCGGAAACCAGATTGCATAGTGGAGAAAGTACGGTGGGATTCGAAATGGTCGGTGATCTGTTTTAACTTGGCTTTCGGGATGACCGCAGCAGCTTTCCAATCTTTGGGGACCTCAGACGATACGAAAGAGGTTGAACAGGCTAGTAATAGGGGTTGCAAAAATTTCGGTGGATAATGTTAGAAAGAGAGGGTCCAGATTTTGCAGCTCTTTCAGATCATCAGCTATCTGGATTTGGGTGAAGGAGAAGCAGCGGGGGGGCTTGCAAAGCTGTCGGTAGGGGTAGCCAGGTGGAAAGCATGGCCAGCCATAGAAAAATGCTTATTGAAATTATTGGTGGTGACAGTGTTTCCTAGCCTCAGTGCAGTGGGCAGCTGGGAGGAGGCGCTCTTATTATCCATGGACTTTAGTGTCCCACCACTTTTTGGAATTAGTGCTACCGGATGCAAATTCTTCACCACTGTAACCCAATCATTCTCACTTTCTGTACAATTAGCTTCACCCGACTCACTAAGCAGTTTCAAACAAAACCTAAATTTCCGCTATCTTCGGTCCTCTCCAGCTCTCTAGACATCCAGCAATTGCGTTCTTGCCATAGCTCACTCTGGACGTGTACTTGCCCCCGCCCCCTCACTCTTCCTCTCTGCTTATACTATGTTGAAACCAATGAAGTACATCCTGGACTTCCGTTTCTTTGTATTGGCTATTGAGAGACTCGGCCATATCGGCACTCCCTAGTATGCGCAGTCCTCTATGTTGGAATGAATGGACATTTTACAGTATTTCAAAAACATACATGTCAAGGACAAAATTACATGTATTTAAGTTTTAAATACATGATGTGCATGATTCAAGAAGGCACTGAGCTCCGTCGGGTCTTTAAAAACAAATGTTGGGTAGGGAAGCGAAACTAATCGTGATAGTGAGGAGAGATGTCTGTGGGGAAACGGCTTTTTTTCACTCTGTCCAATTTATCACCTTTCACCTCTAAAATGTAAATAAAACACTATGAAGAGTTTATATAATGTGTCATTACGTACCTATTTGAAGGTTTGTGTCGAATTTGATTCAGGTTTATAGGGCGGTGCTAAAGTGATCTTCAGAAGTAAACAGTGGCTTTTGAGAGTCATGATCGCTTGCAGTGATGACACAACAAATGACTAGGTATTCCCCCTTTACCGTCCATTTCTCCCAGCTGGCATGAGAGGAATATTGACTTTGTTCTTGATATTTTCAACGAGGGTAATATTGTCACATATGAACAATTTATAACATTGAAAGAGTTTTCAATACCTTTCAGAGAGTTTATTTCTGTGATCAAAGCCGTTCCCAGTGGTCTAACTGCACTAAATGAAAACTCATCTTAGCTTTGGTAATGATCACAAAGTTTATCCAGAACTCAGATTGGAAGGCGTGGGCTTACTCGAGAGATCTTGTTGTAATAAATATATAAGACAAATTCTTAATTCACAAAACAAACTTACACCGTGAGGAAAGTTTTTCTGGAACATGCTTATTCCTGACATTGTCTGGAAAAATGCATGGTTAAGGCCTTACAAATACGTTATACCAAACAAAGTTAAGGAAGTGCACTTTTACATTTTACATAAGATATATCCATGTAATTGTATAATATCCAAATTTGTTTACAGTCCGTGTATCAACATTATCTGTAGAGAAAATCCTCAAAGCACATTCCACGCTAGAACTTTCCAAACCCTCGTTTTATACGAGGAGCCGTTTCCGGTGTGTTGTCCAACATTACCAACAGGGAGGTTGTTAAATGTTGTTAAATATGGTTTGAATTCTTAAAAATTACTAAATTACAGAATTTAAAAGTTCTGCGCTTGTGAGATTTTTTTTTTTTTAAACGAGTTTCAACCAATGTTGTGTAAAAACCCTGTATGACTAACCCCTTTTTATTATTATTTTTATTTCACCTTTATTTAACCAGGTAGGCTAGTTGAGAACAAGTTCTCATTTACAACTGCGACCTGGCCAAGATAAAGCATAGCAGTGTGAACAGACAACACAGAGTTACATTTTTTTCTCACAAGCGCAGAACTTTTAAATTCTGTAATTTAGTAAAACATTTTTACAGATAATGTTGATACACGGACTGTGAACTAGCCTTAAGGGCGCTCATGCAAATTGTGACCCCATTTATTTACTTGTTTGAACGTTCTCCGGCTGTAATGTCAGACGGTACTGTGGTGTTTGACAATGAATACGAAAGGTTTCAGACCTACCCGGATGATCCGCACTGGAGACAGCCGACTGGAGTTCCAGGAACAGACAAGACCACCCATCTGTTGAAAAGGTGTCCGACCACTCCTCGCATACGATAATCCTTCATTTTCTTTAACATAGGCAGCGCAACACAACCAACTGAAGTGTATGCGTTTCCAACAAGAATATGTTCCAAAAAAGTAGTAAATAACAAATAAGGCATACAAAGTAGCATGAACAATTCCCCCAACTAACTGCGAACTTTCTGAATCGCCGTGTCCTCAGCCAGCCCAACCACTCACTGGACCCATCTTTTCGATTTTTAATTCGATTATACCTTCCGGTAACCTGCCTCACCCAATGTGATACGGAATCGCTATTTTTAATTTTAGAACACATTCAAGAACCTCCAGTAACTAGCTACAAGCTATTTAGTGTTTGTTAGCCACTGCTAGCGGCTTTTACCTTCTGCACAGCCAGCCAGTTTTTTTTAGCCTGGACAATACTCGCCAGTCTACCAGTATCGAACTGTCTCTCCACAACAACGCCGTAATCCCTGGACCACTACAGCTAGTTTGCACCCAGTACCGAAGCTATCCCTGAGGCCTACTTCCCGGCCTACTCAGCTGTTCACCCGAAACACACTCATACACGGCTAGAGCCCAAGAAATTATGCCACTGCACACGTTCTGAACGCATGTGCAGTGACGGGTACATTTCATGCGTCTGAAAGTACCACATTGTAGTACCTCCCACCTCAATTTCCGCGAGTTTGACTTCTGGCCTGTTGCGATGAATCGCTTACCCAGGGAGGGAGATGTTTCTAAATATGGATCAAATTGTTACAATTACATTTACAGAATGTGAACGCTACACCAAGGCGTTGGTGAGAAAAATGGAGGAAGAAATAAACTACTTTTCCCACATAGCATTACAACTACAAAGCTGACGCTGGTTAGCTAGCTTATTTTCATTGAAATAGCATTGCTAGTTAGCTATCAATAGTCTTCTGTCTAGCCTGTAACTAATGGTTTTTACGTTGTGGAACAGAGCAATAGTTATTTGTACTTGTTATTTGGTTGAGACGAACATTAGTTTAGAAAATAATTGTTTACTTTGTGTATATTTGTTGTGTAATTGGTTGGCTTTGCTAGTTAGCAAGCTCAGATTTGTGCTAAAGTTGGTCAATTTAGCTAATGTTTTAGGAGAACAGGCTAGCTCCCTGCAGAATCTAGACAATAGAGAATGGGGAATAAGATCTGGTTGTTGCAGTGCCCAGACGAGGTGAGAGCAAACTGCTACAGAGATAAAGGTAAGATCTCTATCTTGAGTAGCTATATTTCAAGGTTGAACCAATGCAATATGTATTTATTGGCTTGCTAATTGAGCTGCTTTTCCTGAAAATGTAAATCTGATAAAGTTAGTTCTAGTTATTGTTGTTCTTATGCAATGTCCAGGAAATGTCAAGAACTCAAGCATCTGCAGACCAGCGAGGAGGAGGAAAGCCTTTTGAACAAGAATTACTAGCTAGTTATATCAGAGACATTTATTGGCTTGCTAAATGAGCTGCTTTCCCTTTTCCAAGTAGAACCATTTTGGGTTCCATGTAGAACCCCTTCCACAGAGGGGTCTACATGGAACCCAAAAGGGTTCTACCTGGAACCAAAAAGGGTTATACTATGGGGACAGCTGAATAACCTTTTTTCCTAGGAGTGTATCTAGTTGCTGTTCTAATGCAATGTCCGTGTTACAGCCACAACATGATGATCATGTATCAAGCATTGTTATTGACTGTACTTTTGTTTATCCCATGTGTTGTTTTTTGTCGCACTGCTTTGCTTCATCTTGGCCAGGTCGCAGTTGTAAATGAGAACTTGTTCTCAACTGGCCTACCTGGTTAAATAAAGGTGAAATAAATAAAATAAATGCATCTGAAGACTAGTGAGGAGGAGAAATGCCTGCTTTGGATGAGCAAGGAAGAACAATAACAACTATCTATATCAGATAAACATGTTCAGGATAAGCAGGGAGAGAGCAAGCTAGTAGTAGTAACATTTATTATTTGAAACCTCACATGCGCATGTGTTATATTTAAGCAATAAGGCACCTCAGGGGTTTGTGGTATATGGCCAATATACCACGGCTAAGGGATGTTCTTGAATACAGTGCCTGGATACAGCCCGTAGCCGTGGTATATTGGCCAGATACCACAAACCCCCAAGGTGCCTTATTGCTATTAAAAACTGGTTACTAACATAATTACAACAGTAAACAAGTAATATTGACTCATACCTGTGGTATACGGTCTGATATACCATGGCTTGCTATCTGTCTCATGTTGTACCGATCATCAACATGAGCGAGACTGAATTCTGTCGAATTGTCAACTGGTCGGAATTCTTATTAGGAAGATGTTGCTGTTCAGAATGACATGTTTATGACTTGATGTTCACAGGAATCTACAAATGCTGTTGATCGAGCGCCACGGATGAAGGAGGAAATCCGACAGCTTCTTTCTACCACACCTTCACCAAGTCATACAATGTTTGCTTCATGATTCATTGTTACATCAGAAATAAATACAGAATTGTTTTATTTTATTCTGTTTTTTTTATGCTGGATGTGAGTAATTTATCAGGTCTGTAGTATAATGTATTGTTTTGAAACGTTATTAAATATCTATCTTCAGTCAAAACTCACTTTGTTTGCTAAAATAATGTTTGTTTTGTACTGTTTCTTTTTACATACTGAAACAGTCATTAGTTTTGAGCTAGACTATGATCGGGGAAATCTGTACTATGCTTTTTTAAATGTTGATGAATGAAATCAGCACGGTTTTTTAATAGTTTGTTGCTACTGTCTAGCGAGGAAGTGGGCAATATGGAATACATTGGAGGAGGAAGGGAGAATGAATAAGAAATAACTTGGACAATGTCAGAATAAGTAGGTCAATGTACAGCCTATCAATGACAAAGGAAACAGTGCAGAGGTATCCTTAAGATAACATTAGATATTTGGATGGCTAGCCAGCTATTCTCAAAACATTGGATTACCAGTTTGAGCGGTGACATCTGTTTGCAGCACATTTTCACATGGACGCTATATACACTGAACAAAAATATAAATGCATCATGTTATGTGTTGGTCTCATGTTTTATGATCCGAAATAAAAGATGTCAGACATTTTCCATATGCACAAAAAGCTTATTTCTCTCAAATGTTGCATTTTTGTCCTTCCTCCACTGCCTCGGTAACAGTTTATAAATTCATTTTTAGAAAACATTTTAATCCAGCCTTTGTGGTTTGGAAAGTATAGTGACTATTATTGCTTTCATTTATTTATCAAACAAAGGGGATTTTGGAAAAGTAGGTACTTTTTTTTCACGTGGACTTACGAGCTTGATACTTCAGACAAGGGGAAACTATGGATAGCTAATTAAAATAAGAAAATAGTTTTATGAATTATGAAGCCTTTGTGACGTTAGCTACCAAATAAATTGTTTTCGGCAATTATCCAAAATGTCAATTTCTTACCCAATACGCAGTGCTGCAAACTTAGCGACTTAGTCGCTATATTTAGCGAGTATTCAGACCCCCAGACATATTTTCAAAAAAGCGACTAGCGACAAATCTATAGACTTTTTCTGGTGTTATTGGAGACTGACGTGAAAGCACTCGCGTCCCAAAGCACTCACCGGCAGCCCAGTCCTCGCATTGCAGTCAGAGCAGGAGATGTTCACCCCTCCGCGCCCAGACTGCAAATGAATCGCGCATGCGGGAAACCGCCGCTGGCTGATCCCGCCCTGATTTTATTTTGTTTATTTTTTTATTAACCTGAATTAGGGCCAGACTAGTTACCATAATTTTCTCACATTGCCATTGACAGTTTTTTCTATTGTATCTTTTTGGTCCATTTAGATTGTATACAGAAAAATGTAATGGTTAAAAATGTTCATGTTTTAGGCTCCTAAATGGACCATGAGGTTAAAAACCAAACCAAATTAAGAAAAAAAGAAAAAAATCTAAGAAAAAACGAAGTAGCTCCGCCAGTGTCTCTTTTGGGTCACTTTTGCCGGTCCCAAGCCCGGATAAAAGGAGGAGGGTTGGAATTGTGACATAAAAATATGGGGTCCATAAAGTGCTGAAGGAGGAGTATGGCCTCAAATATCTGGTTCTTATTCGCTGTGTTTTTACTCTCTGCAGCTTGCTCATTTGTAGTTCTAAACATATTTAGGGTATGTCTCTCCCATGACGTTATTCCTCTCTCCTACAGCGTCCATCACAATTACATGACCAATAATGCAAAATTAGGTGATGACGTCATTAAGCGACTTTTAGGGCAGCCAATAGCTACTTTCCTTACTGAGGAGTTGGCAACACAGCCAAAGATCCAAACGGGAAGTTAAGGGAACTCCCTTCCCCCACCTTTTCCTTGGTCTTATACAGGTGTCTTCCCTTACTCTCCCTGTTCCACAACTCTAGGCACTTATTTTGAACCACTGTTCTTATTAATCTCTTGGCTTCTGCTTTACTGATGGCCAATTCCATCTCAACATTAGGATGTTTAAGAGCCTGCTTGGCAATAATATCAACTTCCTCATTCCCCTCTACTCCAACATGAGCTGGTACCCAGAGGAACGTCACAAATACCCCCATCTTTTTCACCCTATACAAACACTGTAAAACCTCATACAATACATCCTTTCTGCTCTGAGACACACATGAATTTAAGCTCATCAGACTACCCTGTCTGGCCTCACCTCCTCCACAGCCAATAGTATGGCCAACAACTCCATTGTGTTAACAGATAAATTATCAATTTATATTTTTGTCACTGCCACCTTAAACTCAGGAACACTAAAAGCTGCTCCTGTCCTCCCTGTTTTAGGGTCCTTAGATCCATCTGTGAATATATTCAGGAAAGCGTAGTATTGTGTTCTTAAAAGTTCACTTACAACTTTAAAATACAGTGAAATGCTTACTTACAAGCCCTTAACCAACAATGAAAATGTAAGAAAAATAAATTAAGTAAAAAATATAAAATAAAAGTAACAAATAATTCAACAGCAGCAGTAAAATGACAATAGCGAGGCTATATACAGGGGGTACTGGTACAGAGTCAATGTGTGGGGGCACCAGTTAGTCAAGGTTATTTAGGTAATATGTACATGTAGAGTTAAAGTGATTATACATAGATAATAAAAAGAGAGTAGCAGCAGCAGAAAAGAGGGGTCTGGGTAGCCCTTTGATTAGATGTTCAGGAGTCTTATGGCTTGGGGATAGAAGCCGTTAAGAAGCATTTTGGACCTAGACTTGGCACTCTGGTAACGTCTGCGTGCCGTAGCAGAGAGAACAGTCTATGACTAGGGTGGCGGGAGTCTTTGACAATTTTTAAGGCCTTCCTCTGACACCGCCTGGTATAGAGGTCCTGGATGGCAGGAAGCTTGGCCACAGAGATGTACTGGGCCGTACGCACTACCCTCTGTAGTGCCTTGCGGTCGGAGGCCGAGCAGTTGCCATACCAGGCAGTGATGCAACCGATGGTGCAGCTGTATAATCTTTTGAGGATCTGAGGACCCATGCCAAATCTTTTCAGTCTCCTGAGCAGGAATAGGCTTTGTTGTGCCCTCTTCACGACTTTCTTAGTGTGTATGGACCATGGTAGTTTGTTGGTGATGTGGACACCAAGGAACTTAAAGCTCTCA
This sequence comes from Oncorhynchus mykiss, assembly GCF_013265735.2. Taxonomy (NCBI): domain Eukaryota; kingdom Metazoa; phylum Chordata; class Actinopteri; order Salmoniformes; family Salmonidae; genus Oncorhynchus; species Oncorhynchus mykiss. The sequence goes on from NC_048573.1 coordinate 40,412,903, forward strand.
ACCTGCTCTACTACAGCCCCGTCAATGAGAATGGGGGCGTGCTCGGTCCTCCTTTTCCTGTAGTCCACAACCATCTAATTTGTCTTGATCACGTTGTCCTGGCACCACACGGCCAGGTCTCTGACCTCCTCCCTATAGGCTGTCTCATCGTTGTCGGTAATCAGGCCTACCACTGTCGTGTCATCGGCAAACTTGATGATGGTGTTGGAGTTGTGCCTGGCCATGCAGTCATGAGTGAACAGGGAGTACACCATTCTACCTGCCCCCGACTCCATTCCTGACAAGCAATGCGTCACATTCAATATTTTCTTTCTTTTGACAACTACTTTGTTAATATGCTCTGTGTCACATCTGCTCCCGCTCTTTCCTCCCCCTGGTGCTTGAGGGCGCCAGATTGCCTTGCTTCACGCACACTTGCCTTCCCTCGTCACTCGCATCAGCGTTATTGGACTCACCTGGACTCACTTATCTCCTGTTTATTTCCTCCCCTATATTTGTCAGTTCCCCAGCTCTGTTCCCCGCAGCTGCATTTGTATTGTTTTTGTCTTTGTATTTGTTTCTGGCACTGTTCCTGTCTCGTCTATGTCAGTAGTTTATTAAATGTTTACTTCCCCGTAACTGCTTCGTCTCTCCAGCATCATTCTGCGTGACACCCTGCCCAAGTAATTCAAGTGTCAAACCAGACCCCCAGCCCTAAGCCCTACCTTAGGGACCATTGCTTTACTTCACTAATACGAAAATCCCTAGTTTGTTTAAATATATTATTTCAAGGTTATTTTGAGAAGTATTACACTACATTTAAGAGTTAACTATTTTATTGTATTTCTTTTCTAAATTGTGTTGATGTTATCAACGGGAGCCATGCTTATACTCCTCAGTTTGCGCAAAGCGTGATGAGGATAGGTTGCGTAGCACCCCGTATTATCGACATATTCAACAGCGTTTAAGAAATATATTACCTTCAACAGTGTTATCTTGTGATCAAGCCATCAATGTTTTTTGATGATTGGTGTCGTAAAAATGTTAGCTAACGGGTTAGCACTTTGCATGTTTGACATTTCAATGTAAATACTACTACCATCCGCTTTTTCATAAGCGGCGAATTATGGGCATACGATCCCCAGTTATTGGCCTTACTATTTTGTTCAATTACAAGACATATCTGTTTAATTTTGTTCAAGAAAGAGACCCCAACCTCGTATCCGAAGTGTTTACTAGATAGTTGACTAGTTGTCTAGCCTTCCAGTAAAAAAAAAATACTTGTTGTTTTGTTTTGACTCCTGTGTTATGTCCAGGGCCAGCTTGTTTTACAATTGTTTTAACGATCCATCTTTCCTACAACGGCCGAAGATGTAGCTAGCAAGAACTTGAACAACTGTTATACAGTTAGCATATCTTTTGAGTTCGCAAATTCACTCTGGCTATCTTTATTACCAACAAAGACGAGACAGCCTACAGGGAGGAGGTGAGGGCCCTCGGAGTGTGGTGTCAGGAAAATAACCTCTCACTCAATGTCAGTAAAACAAAAGAGATGATTGTGGACTCCAGGAAACAGCAGAGGGAGCACCCCCCTATCCACATCAATGGGACAGAAGTGGAGAACGTGGAATGTTTTAAGTTCCTTGGTGTACATATCACCGACAAACTGAAATGGTCTACGCACACATACAGTGTGGTGAAGAAGGCGCAACAACGCCTCTTCAACCACAGGAGGCTGAAAAAATGTGGCTTGTCACCGAAAACCCTCACTAACTTTTACAGGTGCACAATTGATAGCATCCTGTCGGGCTGTATCACCGCCTGGTACGGCAACTGCACCGCCCACATCCGCAGGGCTCTCCAGAGAGTGATGCTGTCTACACAACACATCACCGGGGGCAAACTACCTGCCCTCCAGGACACCTACTACACCCGATATCACAGGAAGGCAAAAAGATCATCAAGGGCAATAACCACCCACGCCACTATCTGCTCACCCCGCTTCCATCCAGAAGGCGAGGTGAGGACAAGTGCATCAAAGCTGGGACAGAGAGATTGAAAAACAGCTTCTATCTCTTTTTTTTTGTTGAATTTTTACCCCTTTTTCTCCCCAATTTCGTGGTATCCAATTGTTGTAGTAGCTACTATCTTGTCTCATCGCTACAACTCTCGTACGGGCTCGGGAGAGACGAAGGTTGAATGTCATGCGTCCTCCGATACACAACCCAATCAGCCGCACTGCTTCTTAACACAGCGCGCATCCAACCCGGAAGCCAGCTGCACCAATGTGTCGGAGGCTACACCGTGCACCCGGCAACCTTGGTTAGCGCGCACTGCGCCCGGCCCACCACAGGAGTCGCTGGTGCGCGATGAGACAAGGACATCCCTACCGACCAAGCCCTCTCTAACCCGGACGACGCTAGGCCAATTGTGCGTCGCCCCACGGACATCATTGAAAATAAGAATTTGTTCTTAACTGACTTGCCTAGTTAAATAAAGGTAAAATAAATAAAAAAAATAAAAAAATGCAACTGCTGTGTCAGATTTCAAAAAAGCTTTACGGAAAAAGCAAACCATACAATAATCTGAGTCGGCACTCAGAGCCCAATCAAGACACAAATATATCCACCATATTGTGCAGTCAACATATCAGAAATAACATTATAAACATTCACTTACCTTTGATGATCTTCATCAGAATGCACTCCCAGGAATCCCAGTTTAACAATAAATGTTTTTTTTGTTCGATAATGTCCATCATTTATGTCCAAATTCCTCCTTGTTGTTCTAGCGTTCAGTACACTTTCCAAACTCACGAGGCGTTGGGTAAATCCAGTTGAAAGTATGGACGAAAAATTAAAAAAGTAATATTACAGTCCGTAAAAACATGACAAACTAAGTATTGAATCAATCTTTAGGATGTTTTTAACATAATTCTTTAATAATAGCCGGAGAATTCCTTTGTCTTCAGAAAAGCAAATGGAACGGGAGCGAACTCTCATGTGAACCCGCATGGTCAGCTCGTGGCTGCTGGCAGACCTCTGACTCATTCCCCTCTCATTCGCCTCCACTTCACTGTAGAAGCATCAGACAAGGTTCGAAAGACTGTTGATATCTAGTGGAAGCCTTAGGAAGTGCAACATGACCAATATCCCACTGTATCTTCAATAGGAGCTGAGTTGAAAATCGACCAACCTCAGATTTCCCAATTCCTGGTTGGATTTTTTCTCAGGTTTTTGCCTGCCATATATGAGTTCTGTTATACTCACAGACATCATTCAATCAGTTTTAGAAACTTCAGAGTGTTTTCTATCAAAATATACTAATAATATGCATATTTGAGCTTTTATGGCTTTGTAGCAGGCCGTTTACTCTGGGCATGCTTTTCATCCAGACGTGAAAATACTGCCCCCTACCCCAAAGAAGTTAAGCACCAGCTGTCAGAGCAGCTCACAGATCACTGCACCCTGTACATAGCCCATCTGTAAATAATCCATCCAACTACCTCATTCCCATACTGTATTTATTTATTTATCTTGCTCCTTTGCACCCCAGTATCTCTACTTGCACATTCATCTTCTGCACATCTACCATTCTAGTGTTTAATTGCTATATTGTAATTACTTTGCCACCATGGCCTATTTATTGCCTTAGCTCCCATATCCTACCTCATTCGCACAAGATGGATTTGGTTCTCAGAGCAGATGAGATCAGCACAGACGTGTTTGGAGAGATGGGGCTACTGAACTGTGAACCCGGTCAAAGATTGAGCTTTGGCCCGAGGCAGTCCCCTATTCTCTTACTTCGCCACACGGAATTTATTTTCCACTCCTTCCAAAAGCGGAGGAAGAACTGGACAGAATGGAAAGAAGTGGCATCATCGAAGGAGTAACTGAGCCTATGGTTGAGGTGATGAAGAAAAATAGCAAAGTGAGAACATGCGTAGACTTAAAAAGACCCCATGAAGCAGTGAAACCGGAGAGATTAATCTTCCCCACCTTGGAGGATATAGCACCAAAGCTATCCGAGGGCGAGAGTCTTCTCCACACTCAATGGGTCTATCGGTTTTTGTCAGATACCGCTTGAACCCAGCTGCAGAAAACTGACGACTTTCATCACTCCTGTGGGGAGAATCTGCTTCAAGCTCCTTCCTTTTGGAGTAACCAGTGCACCAGAGATCTTTCAGAGGGAGATCAGCAAGCTCCTGAGAGGACACAAGGGCACAGTCGTTGTGATGGATGACATACTGGTATACGGTGCAAACAAGGGAGAACACGACAGGAATCTGAGCGAAGTGCTACAGACCATCAAAGAGTCAGGACTAAAGCTGAACGAAGACAAGTGTCACTTTGGGAAGTTGGAGATCCAGTTCTTTGGTCATGTGATTGGAGTGGATGGGATAAAGCCCGGATGACAGCAAAGTCACGGTTAAATGTTTTGATTGCACTTCAACTCACGTTGGTTGAGCGCCCTCCACTTCTTTTAATTATCAATATTTATTACAGACACTGTAGTAAACAGGCAACCTACTCTATTTCAATGAGACCACACATACAAGGCGCATTTGAACTCTCACGCCCAACTCGGAGAGGTAGGCTACTGAAGTTGAGGCAGCTAGTGTGTGAATAATGCGGAAAAATATGTGCTTTTAATACAATAGGTAGGCTAACACATACAAAGCAGAATGAGGACTGTTTCAAAATAATATGTGGGACAACAAAAATATTTTCATCCAAAAGTCGTCTGTGTGACCGACTACAGCATGAATAATGCCGTTTGCCGATGGTCTCTGTTGGGACCCAGAGGCATCCCGCAGGAATGCAGCCCTTTAGTGCTCATCATGTTTTAGCAGGATCAGATGATGACAGGGGTTCCAGCAGGGTCAGACAGCCAGGGAAGAGCAGTTTAAGGAGCTCAGGTGAATTTTTATAAAGCTCAGTGAATTATATAAAGTTCCATCTTGAATTGATGGGTAGACACCTAGTGGTGTGGGGGCTGTGCTTTGGCAAAGTGGGTGGGGTTATATCCTGCCTGTTTGGCCCTGTCCGGGGGCAACAGTGTCTCCTGACCCCTCCTGTCTCAGCCTCCAGTATTTATGCTGCAGTAGTTTATGTGTCGGGGGGCTAGGGTCAGTCTGTTATATTTGGAGTATTTCTCCTGTCTTATCCGGTGTCCTGTGTGAATTAAAGTATGCTCTCTCTTTCTTTCTTTCTCTCTCTCGGAGGACCTGAGCCCTATGACCATGCCTCAGGACTACCTGTCATGATGACTCCTTGCTGTCCCCAGTCCACCTGGCTGTGCTGCTGCTCCAGTTTAAACTGTTCTGCCTGCAGCTATGGAACACTGACCTGTTCACCGGACGTGCTACCTGTCCCAGGCCTGCTGTTTTCAACTCTCTAGAGACAGCAGGAGCGGTAGAGATACTCTCAATGATCGGCTATGAAAAGCCAACTGACATTTACTCCTGAGGTGCTGACCTGTTACACCCTCGACAACTACTGTGATTATTATTATTTGACCATGCTGGTCATTTATGAACATTTGAACTTCTTGGCCATGTTCTGTTATAATCTCCACCCGGCACAGCCAGAAGAGGACTGGCCACCCCTCAAAGCCTGGTTCCTCTCTCGGTTTCTTCCTAGGTTCTGGCCTTTCTAGGGAGTTTTTCCTAGCCACCGTGCTTCTACACCTGCATTGCTTGCTGTTTGGGGTTTTAGGCTGGCTTTCTGTACAGCACTTTGAGATATCAGCTGTCCTTCCAGAAGGACAACCATCTCTGCAATCTCTTCAGCCCTCCACCAATCAGGCCTTTGTGGTAGATAGGCCAGACGGAAGCCACTCCTCAGTAAAAGGCACATGCCAGCCCGCTTGGAGTTTGCCAAAAGGCACCTAAAGACCATGAGAAACATGATTCTCTGGTCTGATGGTGGCAGCATCAGGCCGTAGGGATGTTTTCCAGCGGCAGGGACTGGGAGACTTGTCAGGATCAAGGGAAAGATGAACGGACCAAAGTGCAGAGAGTTCCTTGATTATAACCTGCTCCAGAGCGCTCAGGACCACAGACTGGGGCGAAGGTTCACCTTCCAACAGGACAACGACCCGAAGCACACAGCCAAGACAAACCAGGAGAGGCTTCTGGGACAAGTCTCTGAATGCCCTTGAGGGCCCTAGCCAGAGTCCGGACTTGAACCCGATCGAACATCTCTAGAAAGACCTGAAAATAGCTGTGCAGCAACGCTCCCCATCCAACCTGATAGAGCTTGAGAGGATCTGCAGAGAAGAATGTGAGAAACTCCCCAAATATTTTTTTATTTGTTTTATTTCTCCTTTATTTAACCAGGTGGGCCAGTTGAGAACAAGTTCTCATTTACAACTGCTACCTGGCCAAGATAAATCAAAGCTGTGCGACAAAAACAACAACAGAGTTACACATAAACAAATGTACAGTCAATAACACAAAAGAAAGAGAAATGTACAGTGTATGCAAATGTAGAAGAGTAGGGAGGCAGGCAATAAGTAGGCCATTGAGGCGAAAATATTTACAATTTAGCATTAATACTGGAGTGATATATGTACAGATGATGATGTGCAAGTAGAGATACTGGGGTGCAAAAGAGCAAGAGGGTAAGTAATAATATGGGGATGAGGTAGTCGGGTGTGAAATGTACAGATTGGCTGTGTACAGGTACAGTGATCGGTAAGCTGCTCTGACAGCTGATGCTTAAAGTCAGAGAGAGAGAGATATAAGACTCCAGCTTCAGAGATTTTTGCAATTCGTCCTAGTCATTGGAGGCAGAGAACTGGAAGGAAAGGCGGCCAAAGGTGCTACGGGTGGGTGTTGCTATGGTGACCAGTGAGCTGAGATAAGGTGTGGCTTTACCTATCGAAGACTTATAGATGACCTGGAGTCAGTGGGTTTGGCGATGGATATGTAGTGAGGGCCAGCCAACAAGAGCATACAGGTCGCAGTGGTGGGTAGTGTATGGGGCTTTGGTGATAAAACGGATGGCACTGTGATAGACTAAATCCAGTTTGCTGAGTAGAGTGTTGAGGGCTATTTTGTAAATTACATCGCCAAAGTCAAGGATCGGTAGGATAGTCAGTTTTACGAGGGTATGGTAGCATGAGTGTAGGAGGCTTTGTTGTGAAATAGGATGCCGATTCTAGATTTATTTTGGATTGGAGATGCTTAATGTGAGTCTGGAAGGAGGAAATACAGGTGTACCAAGCCTGTAGTGTCATACTCAAGCAGACTCAAGGCTTTAATCGCTGCCGAAGGTGCTTCAACAAAGTACAGAGTAAAGGGTCTGAATACTTATGTAAATGTAATGTTTCCTGTTTTTTTTATAGATACAGTGGGGCAAAAAAGTATTTAGTCAGCCACCAATTGTGCAAGTTCTCCCACTTAAAAAGATGAGAGGCCTGTAATTTTCATCATAGGTACACTTCAACTATGACAGACAAAATTAGAAAAAAAAATCCCAAAAATCACATTGTAGAATTTCTAATGAATTTATTTGCAAATTATGGTGGAAAATAAGTATTTGGTCAATAACAAAAGTTTATCTCAATACTTTGTTATATACCCTTTGTTGGCAATGACAGAGGTCAAACGTTTTCTGTAAGTCTTCACAAGGTTTTCACACACTGTTGCTGCAGATCTCCTCTAGAGCAGTGATGTTTTGGGGCTGTTGCTGGGCAACAAGGACTTTCAACTCCCTCCAAAGATTTTCTATGGGGTTGAGATCTGGAGACTGGCTAAGCCACTCCAGGACCTTGAAATGCTTCTTATGAAGCCACTCCTTCGTTGCCCGGGCGGTGTGTTTGGGATCATTGTCATGCTGAAAGACGAAGCCACGTTTCGTCTTCAATGCCCTTGCTGATGGAAGGAGGTTTTCACTCAAAATCTCACGATACATGGCCCCATTCATTCTTTCCTTTACACGGATCAGTCTTCCTGGTCCCTTTGCAGAAAAACAGCCCCAAAGCATGATGTTTCCACCCCCATGCTTCACAGTAGGTATGGTGTTCTTTGGATGCAACTCAGCATTCTTTGTCCTCCAAACACGACGAGTTGAGTTTTTACCAAAAAGTTCTATTTTGGTTTCATCTGACCATATGACATTCTCCCAATCTTCTTCTGGATCATCCAAATGCTCTATAGCAAACTTCAGACGGGCCTGGACATGTACTGGCTTAAGCAGGGGGACACGTCTGGCACTGCAGGATTTGAGTCACTGGCTGGTAGTGTGTTACTGATGGTAGGCTTTGTTACTTTGGTCCCAGCTCTCTGCAGGTCATTCACTAGGTCCCCACGTGTGGTTCTGGGATTTTTGCTCACTGTTCTTGTGATCATTTTGACCCCACGGGGTGAGATCTTGCGTGGACCCCCAGATCGAGGGAGATTATCAGTGGTCTTGTATGTCTTCCATTTCCTAATAATTGCTCCCACAGTTGATTTCTTCAAACCAAGCTGCTTACCTATTGCAGATTCAGTCTTCCCAGCCTGGTGCAGGTCTACAATTTTGTTTCTGGTGTCCTTTGACAGCTCTTTGGTCTTGGCCATAGTGGAGTTTGGAGTGTGACTGTTTGAGATTGTGGACAGGTGTCTTTTATACTGATAACAAGTTCAAACAGGTGCCATTAATACAGGTAACAAGTGGAGGACAGAGGAGCCCCTTAAAGAAGAAGTTACAGGTCTGTGAGAGGCAGATATCTTGCTTGTTTGTAGGTGACCAAATACTTATTTTCCACCATAATTTGCAAATAAATTCATAAAAAATCCTACAATGTGATTTTCTGGATTTTTCTTCTCTAACTTTGTCTGTCATAGTTGAAGTGTACCTATGATGAAAATTACAGACCTCGTCTTTTTCTAAGTGAGAGAACTTTCACAATTGGTGGCTGACTAAATACTTTTTTGCCCCACTGTACATTTGAATTATTTTTATTATTTTAAATGACGGTTTTTGCTTTGTCATGAAGGGGTATTGTGTGTAGATTGATGAGGGGAAAAACAAAACAATTTAATCCATTTTAGAGTAAGGCTGTAATGTAAAAGATGTGGAAAAAGTCAAGGGGTCTGAATACTTTCCGAATGCGGTGTATGTTCATTTGAAAGGCAGATGAAGCCAAAAACAACCACTTTTACAGGTGAAAACAGGGCCGGATTAACAAATCTTATGCCCCAGAGCTTTGTTTTTTTTAAGCCCCTAAATAGAAATATTTTCTGTTTCATAGCATTATATTCTTACATTTTATAGTATGTGTGTTGTTGACTGTGATAAAGGCGTGGGATTATAAGCATCTCTTCTCGAAAATAAATTAATGAAATAGGGCCTAGGCATTGGCATGGCACGCATACACTCCACATGTTCACACTATTGGACTCAGGACAACGGGACAGTTACTGCAACTGTTCACGAGCCATCGCAAAGAAAAGAGGAGCGCGGCCTCTGCCATTTCAGCACCCACCAGCTGGACAAAGCCTCTCCAGCGGGCGAGCATTAGGCCTATTGCAGTGCATTTTTACAGAAAGTGTAATGGCTTACCTTCAAAGCATTTCCTCCTTGTTTTCTGAGCAGCAAAATCTGCAATGATGTCCTTGAAATCAAGTCTCCTGAGTACATCACTCTGAAGATCCATAAGAGTCAAATGGTTCTGTGGTCTTTCCTTTCCCATTGCTGATCTCTTCCTGTCTAAATTCTTGCTCCCACTGTTCTTTTCTGGAATACATTTTTCGGGGCCCCGCTCAGGCCACTCTAACGTTTTCCCACCATAGCTAGGAATATATTTTTTTCTCGCACGGTCACGGTAGACAACTGCGTTGCGTACTGGTGCCATTATTGGTTAAGTTTTCTGATTGGATTATAAATCGACACGTCTCACACAATTTACCAGTTGCGTACTCGTATTTATTTATTATGCAGTTAAATCATGGACATCATTGCAGATTTTGCTGCTCAGAAAACAAGGAGGAAATGCGTTGAAGGTAAGCCATTACACTTTCTGTAAAAATGCACTGCAATAGGCCTAATGCTCACCCGCGGGAGAGTTAAATAATATTTTTTATTAATCAGTTACCCAACCAAGGCAGGGCCCCCTAGCTACTCAGGTGGGCCCCATACCTCCTCTCCTCCCCCATCTGATTAGCAGAGTGGCAGCAGGAGGCTATCTACACTTATTGAGAGCGTGTTCCTGTAATAGGCGGTTGCAGTAAAAAAAAATACAAATATATCACATTTGCATTTTTTCTGCCTCAAGGACCGGCTTTGGCCCCGGGGCTTCAGCCCCTTCAGTAATCAGGCCCTGTGTGAAAACACAGAATACTACTCATTACTCCATGTGCTTAACCTACTTTACTTTTGTTTTGAGTCGCCGTTGACCAAAACGGGGCATCTGGCTCACGCCCGTTAACGTAGCCTGGTTCCAAAACTAATGCAATCACTTTTCACCTGGTGCAAATTCCTCCCACTGGGGAAACCCTTGCCAGATAATCAAATCCCCTCTGATGTGTATATAGCACATCACTGGGTACTGCCCCCACTACAGGTTACTTTGATTTTCTCACCTCCACGTTAGTTGGGGCAGCAGATAGCCTAGTGGTTAGAGCGTTGGACTAGTAACCAGAAGGTTGCAAGATCCAATCCCCAAGCTGACAAGGTAAAAATCTGTCGTTCTGCCCCCGAACAAGGCAGTTAACCCACTGTTCTTAGGCCATCATTGAAAATAAGAATTTGTTCTTAACTGACTTGCCTAGTTAAATAAAAAGTTGACTTTCTAGTCTAACTTTTCTCCAGCAGAAGGAGCAATGTGATAACTCCTGCCTCCTGCCTCATCAGTCCGTTCTGTTACCTTTCTCCCTGCAGTGTGCATCATGTACTGTAGGTGTTTGCACTTTGCCAAGGGCAAGAGTGGTGGCTGGAGAGAGAGAGAGAGAGAGTGATGGAGGGAGAGAAACTGCATTCACCTCTCCCCTTTAACTCATGCTCAGAGAGGATGAACCTCGCAGGATGTTCCAAAGACATTCGGATTCCCCATATGCCATATTTGTATGCCATATGTAACCAAAATGAAAGAAAATGTACAAAACATGGGTTTGCTGAGGAAATGCGTCATTAGTTATTGCTTAACAGCAAAGATATCTTGACTTGTTTTGTTTTCTACTCTAGACACATGTAAATAAACATTGTATTAAGTACCAGAACGTTAATAATATGTCAACATCAAAGTAGTGTACACTAAATCTGTGTTGTGTGTGTGTGTATAGCGATGAAAAATTAGGACATTTACAATTGATTGATTATAATATCATAGCACCTGAATTAACACTAAGTGCACCAAGAAAATGATATAGATGAATCCAGATAAAAATCTACTAATTCCCCATAAAACAATGATTAAAACATTAAAACATAGAAGTTATTTTGCATACATGTCTTAAAGATATAGTAAACAAAAAAAAGGATATAGTTCACAAATCACATTTATAAATTGGCACTATTGTACCAGCATGCAAAGCTAAAAGCTAAGAAATAACAGTGTTTCACAGTTCCGGATTAGCAGTCCGTGCGTTCCATTGTTATGGTGATCCGGTGAGCTCACTCTTCAACATGCTGACCTGCTCAACAAACAGAAGGGGACATGTCTGTGACATTAGATTGAATAAAATACTCAAATCACATTTACTCAAACACCACACTCGGCTGTGTATACTTTCATATACAGTACATTAATAACAATGGGTGGTTCGAGCCCTGAATGCTGATTGGCTGACAGCTGTGGTATGTCAGGCCATATACCACGGGTATGACAAAACATTTATTTGAACTACTGTAATTACGTTGGTAACCAGTTTCTAATAGCAATACGGCTACGGCTAAGGGCTGTCCAGAACCTCCTCGGGCCTTATTGCATAGTCAACTCTATATATGCAACAGCTAGTGTGCAGCACACACAGTCCCAAGCCCTAGAAGGCCTAAATAGCAGGAGTTGAAAGAGCGGCTGATTGGACTAACCTGCATTCAGTGTTACCTATGTTCAGTAATGGTGTAGGGTAGAGAAACTCACCTGAGTGGTGTTGGCCTCAGCCACATTAAATCAGTTCCACATTCAGTTCAGAATACCTGTGCTAAATTAGTTTTTATTATTGAAAGGTAGAGACTGTCACCTGGTTGGTCTTGGTGTGTCTTCCTGGGTTCCCTGGTTTCCCCTAAACATAGTTATCAACACTTTACAACATGGCTTTATCAGAGCTAGTTATCAACACTTACAACATGGCTCAGAGCTAGTTATCAACACTTTACAACATGGTTCAATCAGAGCTACAGTTATTAACACTTTACAACATGGTTCAATCAGAGCTACAGTTATTAACACTTTACAACATGGTTCAATCAGAGCTACAGTTATCAACACTTTACAACATGGTTCAATCAGAGCTACAGTTATTAACACTTTACAACATGGCTCAGAGCTAGTTATCAACACTTTACAACATGGTTCAATCAGAGCTACAGTTATTAACACTTTACAACATGGTTCAATCAGAGCTACAGTTATTAACACTTTACAACATGGCTCAGAGCTAGTTATCAACACTTTACAACATGGTTCAATCAGAGCTACAGTTATCAACACTTTACAACATGGTTCAATCAGAGCTACAGTTATTAACACTTTACAACATGGCTCAGAGCTAGTTATCAACACTTTACAACATGGTTCAATCAGAGCTACAGTTATCAACACTTTACAACATGGTTCAATCAGAGCTACAGTTATTAACACTTTACAACATGGCTCAGAGCTAGTTATCAACACTTTACAACATGGTTCAATCAGAGCTACAGTTATCAACACTTTACAACATGGTTCAATCAGAGCTAGTTATCAACACTTTACAACATGGTTCAATCAGAGCTACAGTTATCAACACTTTACAACATGGTTCAATCAGAGCTACAGTTATCAACACTTTACAACATGGTTCAATCAGAGCTAGTTATCAACACTTTACAACATGGTTCAATCAGAGCTACAGTTATTAACACTTTACAACATGGCTCAGAGCTAGTTATCAACACTTTACAACATGGCTCAATCAGAGCTAGTTATCAACACTTTACAACATGGCTCAGAGCTAGTTATCAACACTTTACAACATGGTTCAATCAGAGCTACAGTTATCAACACTTTACAACATGGTTCAATCAGAGCTACAGTTATCAACACTTATAACATGGCTCAGAGCTAGTTATCAACACTTTACAACATGGTTCAATCAGAGCTACAGTTATCAACACTTACAACATGGCTCAGAGCTAGTTATCAATACTTTACAACAGGTTTGAATGAGAGCTAGATATCAGCACTTTACAACATGACTCAATCAGAGCTAGTTATTAATACTTTAAAGCATGGTTCAATGCAAGCAACAGTTGTCAACACTCATGAATCACAATAGAAGGCTGTTACAAATTGTAAATGTATACACCATATAATGGTTGAGGGTCCTCACCTTGAGCACGGCGCCTACGGAATTTCACCAGCAGTACGATGGTCACCAGCAGGTAGGGAGACACCACCAGTAGACTACACAGCAGCCTGGGCAGAGAGATGGACCACACAGGCCCTGGGCCTAGAAAGAGAATTACACAATTTAAAAATACTTCCATGCACGCATGTGCACACACACACACACACACACCTGTCACAGTCATCCAGCTCTCTGGTGATTCTCCTTCCGAGTTGTTACACTTGTAGAGCCCTTCATTTGACTTGGATACAGCAGGGATGGTCATCTCTCCTGTCGTCTCAGTCCTGATGAGGGATCCATCTTTGTAGAAATCAGCTGTGAGGTTTGAGGACGTGTCCTTCGTTTTCTTGTCTTCATGTCTGCAGCGCAGAGTCACGGAATCTCCTTCAGTTACAGGAAGGGCGGGGCTCTCCAGGATCACAGCGCCACCTGTACGAATGAAAGGTTAGTCAGTGTTTATCAATCCATTGCTGGGGAACCCCTAGGGTGTGCATTTTATTTTCTTCTCTAGTCCTGCAAAACACACCGATTTAACTAATTAAGCAAGCACCAAGCCCTAGATTGGTTGTATCAGTTCTGTTAGTGTTGGGCTGGAACAAAAATGTGCACACCCTGTGGGTCCCCCAGGAATGGATTGATAAATAACTGGATGAGCTATTTGACCAAAAATAATACGCTAATGTAGGTACTGCAAAGGCAATAAACACTCATGTAAATATTGTCTGTGGGCATACCGTGTACTGTGAAGTTGACAGCATTGCTGCATTGTCCAGACCGAGACTCACACCAGTACACTCCACTGTCTGATGTTTTGGCTGTCTTGATGACGTAGTTGGAACCGTGATTGAACCCCCAGTCGACTCCAGTCACTGTGTACCTCTTCAGTCTCCATCCAGCAGCGCTCGCCTGAACCTCACAGCTCAGAGAGACAGACTTGTATTCAAGGAACTGAGATTTGTCGGGACTGATACTCAGGGAGGCTGAAGACCAACCTGAGAGAGAGTGAGAGAAAGACAGGACACATTGCACATACAGAATGGCTTCACATTTATATGAACTAAACCAAAAAAAGAAATATACGATTTAAAAAATATATATTATAATTCTGCATGTGATTTTATTTTACTCACCTTTCACAGTCATCCAGCTCGCTGGTGATTCTCCTTCAGAGTTGTTACACTTGTAGAGCCCTTCATCTGACTTGGATACTGCAGGGATGGTCATCTCTCCTGTCGTCTCAGTCCTGATGAGGGATCCATCTTTGTAGAAATCAGCTGTGAGTTCAGCGGGAGTTGCCTGATATTTGCAGCGCAGAGTCACAGAATCGTCCTCAGTCACAGGAAGGGCGGGGCTCTCCAAGATCACAGCGCCACCTGTACGCAGGACAATTATAACATCATCAGATAATCAGAATCAAATAATATCGTAACATAATTTACAGACAATGGTATAGTGATAGCTTCTAGTCCAGGGCTATTCAACTCTTACCCTACGAGGCCCGGAGCCTGCTGGTTTTCAGCTCTACCCGATAATTAATTGCACACACCTGGTGTCCCAGGTCTAAATCAGTCCCTGATCAGAGGGGGGGAAATGAAAAAATACAGTGGAACTGGCTTCGAGGTCCAGTGTTGAGTTTGAAGGTTCTAGTCCAGGGGTACTCAGGTACGATTTGAGAAGGTCCCACCATTTCCTAGGTGGAAAAGGTCCAGATGGATAGTGTCCAGCAAAGGTCCAGATGGATATTGGCATTGTAACAAACCTCCGCCTCGCAACCCATGCGACCTCAAACTGTTCATACCCCTCTTGTTGGCAGAGAGAAAACGGGCAGTTTCTCCACATTTTGCATGGGGCAGAGATTTTCTGTTTCTGTTTTAAAGCGAATTTCCTGCAATTCTATGCACTCTTCCATGTCTTATGTGTGTTTATATGATACCAGGGGCCGAAGCCCGACCATGTAAAAAATGGTGTCCTTTTTTGGGGGGCCTGCGGTCTGTATTGACCCCATTCTGGGTCCGGATCCGTTCCGCAGTCCGCCAGTTGAATATGTAGGTTCTAGTTTATTGTGTATCTATCTGGACGTACCGTGTACTGTGATGTTGACAGCATTGCTGTGTTCTCCAGACCCAGACTCACACCAGTACACTCCACTGTCTGATGTTTTAGCTGTCTTGATGACGTAGTTGGATTGATTGAACCCCCAGTCGACTCCAGACTCTGACGGTTTCACAGTCGCTGTGTATCTCTTCAGTCTCCATCCAGTAGAACTCCCCTGAACCTCACAGCTCAGAGAAAAATACATATATTCAAGGAACTGAGATCTGTTGGGACTGATGCTCAGAGATGCTGAAGGAGACCGACCTGAGCGAGAGAGAGAGAGAAGGGCAGACAGACATACACATCGTACATAAGATTTCAATTCCAAATGTGTTTTTTAATGTGTATCTACAGTTTCCATCCAGTAGAACTCCCCTAAACCTCACAGCTCAGAGAGACGGACTCAAATTGAACGGAGATCTGTCTGTAGGCCCTAATCATTGCTTCTGTGGTCTTCTGCAGTGGCCATTGCTTCATGAGAAGTGAGACCAAACAGAGTTTCTATGACTTGCGCTCCAAATGGCACCCTGTTCCCTATGTGTGCACTACTTTGACCAAGGCACATAGGGCTCTGGTCCAAAGTAGTGCACTGTGTACATTTGGGATACACTTGCTATAGAAGCAGCAGGGTCTCAGAAACCCCCAGGCCTCCAAACCACAAGCCAGGAAAACACAAAAGACCACAACTGGTGCAAAAGTCGTATCAAGCATGTACGTGTGCTGACCTGAGACCAGTTTTGTATTTTAGTTCATAATGAATAAGATTACATGGACAGGTGGGGGGGGGGCTGAACATAGATCATCACTTCTACTCTGAAACACTTGATACATTTGGGGCCTGTACTAACATGATCAAACACAACATGTGAATTTAATAAAAGGCTCTGCATGGTCAATCCGACGTCTGAAGTGGCCGTACAGCATTGACTGCGATGGAGCCTCGGCAGACGTCAGGACTTTCATACTTATTGAGCGTCGCCGAGCAGCGCAGAGTCGTCGTGAAGGAAATTTGTCAAGGAGGTGAGTTTGTGTTTATACTGGATCTCCCGCCCCCACCAACTGTCAAGCAATCATGGATCCCTCCACATTGTTACCACATTTGAGAGGCGCACAGCGATGAGGTACGGAGCTCAATTTGGCCTCAGCATGCATCTGGAGGTTCAGCAATTGCGTCACACACTCCATACGAATCCTCGGACCACATTTTCGGATCAAGCATAAATCGGCTTTAAGATGGAGGCAATAAAATGAGAAGGAAGAGAGAGAGAGAGAAAAGGGAGGTGAAAATAGAGCAATTGTGATGAATAAACAGAAATGTACTCACCTCCCCTGTGACCGAGGCTAGAGTATACCAGTGTAGTCAACAGCACTGAAACACACAGAGAGAGAACTATCACACCTACTCATATTCAACCATACAGATACTTTTATTTATCCGTTATTTTACCAGGTAAGTTGACTGAGAACACGTTCTCATTTGCAGCAACGACCTGGGGAATAGTTACAGGGGATGAATGAGCCAATTGTAAACTGGGGATTATTAGGTGACCGTGATGGTTTGAGGGCCAGATTGGGAATTTAGCCAGGACACCAGGGTTAACACCCCTACTCTTACAATAAGTGCCATGGGATCTTTAATGACCTCAGAGAGTCAGGACACCCGCTTAACGTCCCATCCGAAAGACGGCACCCTACACAGGGCAGTGTCCCCAATCACTGCCCTGGGCCATTCTTTTTAGACCAGAGGGAAAAGTGCCTCCTACTGGCCCTCCAACATCACTTCAAGCAGCATCTGGTCTCCCATCCAGGAACTGACCAGGACCAAACCTGCTTAGCTTCAGAAGCAAGCCAGCAGTGGTATGCAGGGTGGTATGCTGCTGGCTATTCAACATACAGATACTGCATTCAACCATACAGATACTAAACCATACAGATACTAAACCATGCAGATATTAAACCATATAGATATTAACAGTGCTTGACTTGAACTAAAATAGGTGCCGGTAGTCATTTTTGGTGCCGGTACTGTTTATAGGTGCAGGAACTGCACAGTACTTTTGAGCAAATATTCTATTGTCACGCCCTGACCATAGAGAGCTGTTTATTGTCACGTCCGTTGAATGAAGAGGACCAAGGTGCAGCGTGGTGAACGTACATTCTCTTTTTATTAGAAAAGACGCTGAACAAAACAATAAACACTACAAAACAAACCATGAAGCTAAAGGCTATGTGCCATAAACAAAGTCAACTCCCCACAAAGAAAGGAGGGGAAAAGGGCTACCTAAGTATGGTTCCCAATCAGAGACAACGATTGACAGCTGTCCCTAATTGATAACCATACCCGGCCAAAACATAGAAATACAAAATCATAGAATGCCCACCCCAAATCACGCCCTGACCTTAGAGACCCTTTTAATGTCTCTATTTGGTTTGGTCAGGGTGTGATTTGGGGTGGGCATTCTATGATTTTGTATTTCTGTGTTTTGGCCGGGTATGGTTCTCAATTAATACCCCCCCCCCCCCCCCCCCCCCCCGCCAAAGGTGCGGAATCCGGCCGCAAAACCTGAACCCATAGGGGAGGGTCTGGGTCGGCTGGAGGCTCCGGGCTGGAGGCCGTCTCTGGAGGCCCCGGGCTGGAGGCCGTCTCTGGAAGCCGTCTCTGGAGTGGAGAGGTACACAGGAGGCCTAGCTTTGGGAGCAGGCACAGGACTCACCAGGCTGGGGAGACATACAGGAGGCTTCTTCCTTGGCCGAGGCACCGGATACACTGGGCCTTGGAGGCGCACTGACTGTCTCGAGCGCAGAGCTGGCACAACCCGTTCTGGCTGGATGTCCACTTCCACCTGGCAAATGTGGGAGGAGCAGACATCCTGGGCCCGGGAGAAAAAGGAGTGGAGGACATCATGGATGTGGGAAGAAATTATGGCAGGAGATAAGACGGAGGCAGCAAAGACAGCGAAGGAGGATCAACGGCGACTCCGAAGGAGGATCAACGGCGACTCCGAAGTTCATGACCTACTGTCCGGAGTCTCCGCCGATGATCTACGGTCCGGAGTCCCCGGCGACGACCTATGGTCCAGTTCTTCCGGCGACAGTTCCCAGTTCCCATTTAGCTTCCGGCGACGTTCCGCAGTCCGGAACCCCTGGCGACGGTCCGGAGTCCCCGGCGACGATCCATGGTCCGCAGGTTCCTCCGATGACATATCCACGAGCGGAGTGGGTACTTCGCCCCGCACCGGAGCCGCCCCCGACGGTAGATGCCCACCCGACGGTAGATGGACACTCCCCTATTGAGTCAGATTTTGCAGTCGGAGTCCGCACCTTTGTGGAGGGGTACTGTCACGCCCTGACCATAGAGAGCTGTTTATTCTCTATGTTGCTTAGGTTGGGGTGTGATTAAGGGTGGGTTATCTAGGGGAATTGCATATCTATGTTGGCCTGGTATGGTTCCCAATCAGAGGCAGCTGTTTATCGTTGTCTCTGATTGGGGATCATATTTAGGTAGCCATTTCCCATTTGTGCTTGGTGGGATCTTGTCTATTATTGCCTGTGAGCATTAGTCTAGCTTCACGTTTCGTTTGTTCATTTTGTTGTTTGGTTCTTTGAAGTTTTAATTTCCAAAATAAAGGATGGAAACATACCACGCTGCATCTTGGTCCAATCATTATGACGAGCGTGACATCTATCTATAAATCTGCAGGATCTCAAGCAGTAAAACATTTGAGGTGCCAGTACTCAGTTCCGGTGAGCGCCTGCTAAAATCAAGCACTGGATATTAAACCATATGCTGTGCCCCCCGGAATTATTGTGAAATAATACAATTAAATAATACAATGACTATGAGGTTAAAGTGCAGACTTTCAGCTTTAATTTCAGGGTATTTTCATCCATATCAGGCGAACCGTTTAGGAATTACAGCTATTCTTGTTTTACATTTTAGGGGACCAAAAGAATTAGGACAAATTCACTTACACTGTATTCACTGAGTATACCAAACATTAAGAATACCTTCCTAATATTGAACTGGCCCATGTTAACTCCAATGCTTCCCACAGTTGTGTTAAGTTGGCTGGATGTCCTTTGGGTGGTGGACCATTCTTGATACACAGGGTAAACCGTTGAGCGTGAAAAACCCAGTAGCATTGCAGTTCTTGACACAAATCGGTGCGCCTGGCACCTACGACCATACCCCGTTCAAAGGACCTTAAATCTTTAATCTTGCCTATTTACTCTCTGAATGGTACACATATACAATCCATGTCGCCAATTCCTCCTTTGGCCGCCTTTCCTTCCAGTTCTCTGTTGCCAATGACTGGAACGAACTGCAAAATCACTGAAGCTGGAGACTTATCTCACTCACTAGCTTTAAGCACCAGCTGTCAGAGCAGCTCACAGATCACTGCACCTGCACATAGCCATCTGTAAATAGCCCATCCAACTACCTCATCCCAATACTGTATTTATTTATTTATTTATCTTGCTCCTTTGCACCCCAGTATCTCCACTTGCACATTCATCTTCTGCACATCTACCATTCCAGTGTTTTATTGCTATATTGTAATTACTTCGCCACCATGGCCTATTTATTGCCTTACCTCCCTTATCTTACCTCATTTGCAAACACTGTATATTTATAGACCTTCTACTGTATTATTGACTGTTTGTATTTGTTTGTATTTAAAAATATTTTTCAAAATGTCTCAATTGTCATAAAAACCTTCTTTAATAACCTGTCTCCTCCCCTTCATCTACAATGATTTAAGTGGATTTAACAGGTGACATCAATAAGGGATCATGGCCGTCAGCTGGATTCAGCCACCTGGCCAGTCAATGTCATGGAAAGAGCAGGTGTTCTTAATGTTTTGTACACTCAGTGCATGTGTATTAAAGTAGTCCAAAGTTTAGTATTTGGTCCCATATTCCAAGCATGCAATGATTAAGTCAAGCTTGTGACTCTACAAACTTGTTGGATGCATTTGCTGTTTGTTTGGCTTGTGTTTCAGAGTATTATGTGTCCAATAGAAATGAATGGTAAATAATGTATTGTGTAATTTTTTCCGTCCCTTTTATTGTAAATAGAATATGTTTATAAACACTTTTACATTAATGTGTATGTTACCATGATTATGGATAGTCCTGAATGAATCGTGAATAATGATGAGTGAGAAAGTTACAGACATACAAATATCGTATCCCCAAAACATGCTAACCTCACTCCATTACAATAACAGGGGAGGTTAGCACTTTAAAAATAGATATACAACTAATATACAATGTCCCCTGTCTGTGTACCATGTCCGTAAAATGTATATAGTATGTATAAGCTGGAAGTAGAAGCCTAAGTATTGTTGTCCATTAGTTTACTCCAATTAGGGGAGGTAGGGTTAGGGGGAAATCGTAAAGGAAAATATATTATAAAATATTAAAAATATATATATACAGTACCAGTCAAAAGTTTGGACACACCTACTCTTTCAAGGGTTTTACTTTATTTGGACTATTTTCTACATTGTATGAAATAACACATACGGAATCATGTAGTAAACAAATCAACATATATTTTATATTTGAGATTCTTCAAAGTAGCCACCCTTTTGCCTTGATGACAGCTTTGCACACTCTTGGAATTCTCTCAACCAGCTTCATGAGGAATGCTTGAAGGAGTTACCAGGAGTTACCAGATACAAGGAGTTACCAGATATTTTGAGCACTTGTTGGCTGCTTTTCCTTCACTCTGCGGTCCAACTCATCCTTAACCATCTCAATTGGGTTGAGGTCGGGTGATCTGATGCAGCACTCCACCACACTCCTAAAGCTGATCTACCCCCCCCCCCCCCCCCCCCCCTACACACACACACAAAAAAAAAAATAGGGGGACTACGTACAAAAACTGCTGTCATTTCTAAACGTTTAACCAATATGGATGAAAATACCCTCAAATTAAAGCCGACAGTTTGCACTCTAACCTCCTAATCATTGTATAATTTCAAAAAAGAGCCAAAATTAAGGAGGGCACTGTGCAGTAGATATCAAACAATAAAGGGACTCACAGGTTAGAAGATAGGTGCGTTCCATTTCGACGTGTCGATCACTAACGCTGTCTAAACTATATTGTCAATTATAGCCTGTGCCCGTCAACTCAACTTCCTGCCTACTCAGACCAAGACTTTGAGATGAGAATAGGTGCAAGAGAGATGGAAAGAGAGAGAGAGAGAGACACACACACACACACACACTACCTGGCCTACTGTTTTTCAGCTGATGTTAACCACATCCTCTGTCACCTCACCCCTCTCTGAGACAGAGTTAGCTGAACTACTATCCTCTTCATCATCACCATAGTCATCTTTCCTTGTGGGGATACTGGTTATATCCTGTTTTATTTGTACTTGTATTATTTTTCAAGCATATGTTTACAGCACAGCAATTCATTATAGAGGTATTAGAAACATCATTATCATTGTCTGGGCCTCCTACCCGTTCCCCTGCTACCCTGAGTCAGTATGTGTGATACCTTTCCCAACTACTGCGGAGTGTGTGTCAGCACATAAAAAAAAAAAACTTTATTTAACTGGGCAAGTCAGTTAAGAACAAATTCTTATTTACAATGTACAACCCGGGGCCAATTAAACACCTATGGGACTCCAAATCACAGATGTGATGCAGCCTGGATTTGAACAAGGTACTGTAGTGACGCCTCTTGCCCTGAGATGCAGATGCCTTAGACTGCTGTACCACTTGGGATCCCTAGCACTATGCATCAGTACTAGTGTAATCGACTAATAATTTGTTTCTATGAGGTGAGCATTATTAAGGATCTGCTCTTCTGAGACATAAACAGATCACAAGAAACAACAAACCTCAAGAAAATCCAATCAATAGAGAAATAAGTCATCCCATTTATCATATGTTTGGTTGCTTCAAGAGAAAGAGAAAAAAAATACAATATTTTACATATACTTACATCATACTTTATTAACATATTTTAAGTATATTTAAAATGATCTAAATTGGAACAATTTTAAAAACATTTAATGCATTGAATGTCAATTTTATTTGTATTTGATTAGCATTTAAAACTTGTTAGGGCTAGGGGTTTTGCTAGCGGAACTCGACAACATCCACTGAAAACATCATCTGAATCCCCTCGACAACATCCGCTGAAAAGGTAGAGCGCGAAATACAAAAATATTTTTTTTAAATATTTAACTTTCACACATTCACAAGTACAATACACCAAATTAAAGCTTAACTTCTTCTTGATCTACCCATAGTGTCCGATTTCAAAAAGGCTTCACAGCGAAAGCACACCATATGATTATGTTAGGTCAGAGCCTAGTCACAAAAACACATACAGCCATTTTCCAGCCAAAGAGATGAGTCACAAGCAGAAATAGAGATAAAATGAATCACTAACCTTTGATGATCTTCATCAGATGGCACTCATAGGACTTCATGTTACACAATACATGTATGTTTTGTTCGATAAAGTTCATATTTATATCCAAAAATCTCAGTTTACATTGGCGCGTTATGTTCAGTAATGTTGTGCCTCGAAAATATCCGGCAAATTTGCAGAGAGCTACATCAATTTACAGAAATACTCATCATAAACTTTGATAAAAGATACAAGTGTTATGCACAGAATTATAGATATACTTCTCCTTAATGCAACCGCTGTGTCAGATTTCAAAAAATCTTTACGGAAAAAGCAAACCATGCAATAATCTGAGTACAGCGCTCAGACACAAAAACAAGCCATACAGATACCCGCCATGTTGTGGAGTCAGTAAAAGTCAGAAATAGCATTATAAATATTCACTTACATTTGATGATCTTCATCAGAATGCACTCCCAGGAATCCTAGTTCCACAATAAATGTTTGTTTTGTTTGATAAAGTCCTTTATTTATGTCCAAATACCTCCTTTTGTTAGCGCGTTTAGTTCACAAATCCAATCTCATGAGGCGTGGGCAAGTCCAGGCGAAAGTTCAGCCGAAAAGTTCAAAAAGTTTATTACAGTTCGTAGAAACATGTCAAACGATGTATTGAATCAATCTTTAGGATGTTTTTAACATACATTTTCAATAATGTTCCAACCTGAGAATTCCTTTGTCGCTCTAACAGGCGTGCGCGTGATCAGCTCATTGCATTCTGCCAGACCTCTGGTTGAAACAGCTCTCATTCTCTCCCCCTTTACAGTAGAAGCCTCAAACAAGGTTCTAAAGACTGTTGACATCGAGTGGAAGCCTTAGGAAGTGCAATATGACCCCATAGACACTGTATATTCGATAGGCAATGACTTGAAAAACTACAAACCTCAGATTTTCCACTTCCTGGTTGGATTTTTCTCAGGTTTTCACCTGCCATATGAGTTCTGTTATACTCACAGACATCATTCAAACAGTTTTAGAAACTTCAGAGTGTTTTCTATCCAAGTCTACTAATAATATGCATATATTAGCTTCTGGGCCTGAGTTAGAAGGCAGTTTACTCTGGGCACACTTTTCATCAGAACGTGAAAATGCTGCCCCCTATCCCAAACAGTATATTAAATACACTTACAATTATCTAAATTGGGGGGTCTTAGTATATTAGATAAAGAGAAAAACAAGTATACTTTGAATTAACCATTTTATGTACAGTGCTGTGCAAAACTTTTAGGCAGGTGGGAAAAAATGCTGTAAAGTAAGAATGCCTTCAATAGACATGTTAATAGATTATATTTAACAGAAGACAAAAGTCAAATCTAAATCAAATCCATATTTGGTTTAACCACCCTTTGCCTTCAAAATAACGTCAATTCTTGTAGGTACACTTGTGTGGCCGATGTGAAATGGCTAGCTAGTTAGCGGTGCCTAGGTCGCTCCTCTTTTCAGTTTTCAGCAGCAAGCGACTGGCACATTAATCAATATCAATATTACAATAATGCAACATTAGCCAATAGCTCATTTGCACCCATGGTCCCAGGGCAGGTAAGGGCAAGTACACAGACACAATGCAAATACTAAAACAATACAAAATACAAACACATTACATCCATTAATATGTCAATCTAACAAGAAGTTGTTTGCAATAAAAACACTATCATCAACTGTTGTCTTAAATATGAGGAACCACAGATAACTCATGTGTACAGGTTTGGATAGATGTGAGCCATGTTTTCAATTGAAATGTAAAAGTACAATAATCAGTACAGCTTCTCAAGTCCATGGGCTTTGCATTCCAGTATATTGCAGTTCTAACAGAGAAGGCCGATTGACTGAATTTGCTATGTCGAAAAGGGACAACACAATCCCCTCTAGTTACTGCCCTTGTTATCCTGGAGGTGACAAGCATCTACCTACCACTTAAAGCTATCCAGACTGAATAAATGATGTCTGTGAATGATGTGAAAATGGTGGTAACTGTTTGGTTCATTATCAAAAAATGTTGTGTTTGTTTGTATAGTGATTCAATTGGTTTCAGAATAGAAGCTCCTGCTTGTGACCAGCATCAGGCAATATCTCAGATGTGAGAAGATCATAGCATGCATATATAGTTTGGCGGCCTCTAGAGGTCTTATAAACCTAAAGTTGGACAATACAAACTTGTCCGTGTTAACCACCTCCTTCAAATGTTTCTTAAATGTCAAGTTGGAGTCCAAAATGATGACCGAAATACCTGAGGTTAGACACAACTTTTAGATTCTCCACATTAACAACAACAGCTCATTGGGAAGAATTAATGGATTTCTTAGAGAAGTACATAAAAACAGTCTTGTCAATATTTAAATGCAGGCAAGAATCAGTCATCCATTTAGAAATGTGTACCTTAGCTTCAGTTAACTTACGCATAGTAGGTTGACTGGTACGATCAATGTGGCTCATTTCACAGTGGTTTCAGAGTCCCGCAATATGAGCTACTATGCTAATATTTGTTTCATCACTTCACAGTTGTGTTCTGTGGGTGTCACTGAGTAGACTAAATAAACAAACATGATTTAACAAATTCTTATTTACAATGATGGGCTACCAAAAGGCAAAAGGCCTCCTGCGGGGACGAGGGCCTGGGATTAAAAACAAAAAATAAATACAATATATATATACTCAACAAAACACACATCACAAAAAGAGAGACAACACAACACTACATAAAGAGAGACCTAAGACAACAACATAGCAAGGCAGCAACACATGACAACACAACATGGCATGAGCACAACATGGTAGCAGCACAAAACATGGTACATACATTATTGGGCACAGACAACAGCACAAAGGGCAAGAAGGTAGAGACAACAATACATCACACAAAGCAGCCACAACTGTCAGTAAGAGTGTCCATGATTGAGTCTTTGAATGAAGAGATAACACTGTCCAGTTCGAGTGTTTGTTGCAGCTCGTTCCAGTCGCTAGCTGCAGCGAACTGAAAAGTGGAGCGACCAGGGATGTGTGTGCATTGGGGACCTTTAACAGAATGTGACTGGCAGAACGGGTGTTGTATGTGGAGGATGAGGGATGCAGTAGATATCTCAGATAAGGGGGGAGTGAAGCATAAGAGGGTTTTCTAAATAAGCATCAACCAGTGGGTCTTGCGACGGGTATACAGAGATGCCCAGTTTACAGAGGAGTATAGAGTGCAGTGATGTGTCCTATAAGGAGCATTGGTGGCAAATCTGATGGCCAAATGGTAAAGAACATCTACCCGCTCGAGAGCTTCCTTACCTGCCGATCTATAAATTATGTTTCCGTAATCTAGTATTGGTAGGATGGTCATCTGATTCAGGGTTAGTTTGGCAGCTGGGGTGAAAGAGGAGCGATTACGATAGAGGAAACCAAGTCTATATTTAACTTTAGCCTGCATCTTTGATATGTGCTGAGAGAAGGACAGTACACCGTCTAGCCATACTCCCTAATACTTGTATGAGGTGACTAATTCAAGCTCTAAACCCTCAGAGGTAGCAATAACACCTGTGGGAGGAGGGGCATTCTTCTTACCAAACCACATGATCTTTGTTTTGGAGGTGTTCAGAACAAGGTTAAGGGTAGAGAAACCATGTTTCACAAGGTAGTTATACTGCATCAGCAAGGTCTCTCCCAGGTAGAAATGTCAAGGCAGACAGGGGTTTCCAGTTGTGCTGTCCAAGCTCTTTTGAAGAAGCACAAATTTGGATTTTGGCCGACATTCTTCAAACAAGCACACTCACCAGCCACTATGTGTTTACAATACCGCGTTGGTAATAAGCCACTATTTCCTCGACCGAATGGAAAAACGTCTGTGTGAGCATTTGAAATAAGATTAGGATCAAACGAGACGGATCAAAAATGTTAGCTACCAGTCGGTAGTCCAACAGTCTACCCGACGTGCAACCATCCCAGAGGTAGGGGAGAAAGGATGGTAAATCCTGCTTTGAGAGTCCCTACTGCTAATGCCTGCCAGACACATCCCAAGCAAAAGCATGCTGAAGTGACAAAGTCTATATCCATGTTTATAAACACAGCTACGGCTATTCTTATTTGTGGTTGTAACCTCTATGTGAGAATGCTATTCATTGACTACAGCTCAGCGTTCAACACCACAGTGCCCTCAAAGCTCATCACTAAGTTATGGACCCTGGGACTAAACTGTAGTGGAGCAGGTTGAGAGCTTCAAGGACCTTGGTGTCCACATCACCAACAAACTAACATGGTTTGTTTGCACAACAAGACAGTCGTGAAGAGGGCACAATAAACCTATTCCCCCTCAGGAGACTGAAAATATTTGGCATGGGTCTTCAGATCCTCAAAAGGTTCTACAGCTGCACCATCGAGAGCATCCTGACTGGTTGCATCACTGCCCGGTATTGCAACTGCTCGGCCTCTGACCGCAAGGCACTACAGAGGGTAGTGTAAACAGCCCAGTACATCACGGGGGCCAAGCTTCCTGTCATCCAGGACCTCTATACCAGGCAGTGTCAGAGAAAAGCCCCCAAAAATTGTCAAAGACTCGAGCCACCCCAGTCATAGACTGTACTCTCTGCTACTGCACGGCAAGCGGTACCGGAGTACCAAGTCTAGGTCCAAGAGGCTTCTAAACAGCTTCTACCCCCAAGCCATACAACTCCTGAACATCTAATCAAATGGCTACCCAGACTTTTTGCATTGCCCCCCTCTTTTACACCACTGCTACTCTCTGTTATTATCTATGCATAGTCACTTAAATAATAATAATAATAATACCCTACATGTACATGTTACCTCGACTAACCGATGCCACTGCCTGCACATTGACTCTGTACCGGTACCCCCTGTTTATAGTCTCGCTATTGTTATTTTACTGTTGCTCTTTAATTACTTGTTCTTTTTATTTCTTCTTATTTGTATTTTTTAAACTACATTGCTTGTTAGGGGCTTGTAAGTAAGCATTTCACTGTAAGGTTGTGTTCGGTACATGTGACTAATTACATTTGATTTGATTTTGATTTGAAGAATCAAAATGAAATGTAACTGCTAAAATATCAAAAGTTAAAGTATACATAATTTCACATTCCTTATATTAATCAAACCAGACAGCACAATGTTTTTCTTTTTTACATTTACAGATAGCCAGGGACATAATTTACAAACTAAGCATTTGAGTTTAGTGAGTTCGCCAGATCAGAGGCAGTAGAGATGACCAGGGATATTCTCTTGATAAGCATGTGAATTGGACCATTTTCCTGTCCTGCTAAGCATTCAAAATGTAACGAGTACTTTTGGGTGTCAGGGAAATTTGCATGGAGTAAAAAGTATATTATTTTCTTTAGGAATGTAGTGAAGTAAAAGTTGTCAAAAATATAAATAGTAAAGTACAGATACCCCCAAAAAACTACATAAGTAGCACTTTAATTTTACTTAAGTACTTTACACCACTGCTTATTTTGGGAGAACCCTGGCAGTGACCATATCTTGGTTTTAAACCCTTTAAATTGGCACTTCTGATTTTTGTGGTATTTCCCAGGAGTCTCGGGATAAATATGAATTGTTCCCGGTATTGAAACATGGTAGAATTTCCGTAAAATATGAATCCCTAATAAACACAACCTACTTGACCCAGTTTGAGGGCAAAGCGCTTGGCTTGAACAAAGCCATCCTGCACAGCATCAACTGCTGTGGTATGGAAACACTGCTTCAAAACTCTGTCCCTATAATAGCTTGTTTTAGTCTGCCATAAACATAAGGGTCGACACATTTGAATAAAAAAATAGAAATAGACAAACCTTATTGGTCATGATATTCATCATGTTATGAAGGGGGAATAAGGGTGAATTCAAAAGCAGTGATAAACACATTTGGGAGATTTTGAAAGAGGGATGTCTTAGTCTTTGTGTATTTGTTTGTGTCCAGCATCTAATGAGACCAAGAAGAAAATCTACAGCTCCATCCTGGTGGTAGTGGGCGCCCTGCTGTTCCTGCAGCACTGCATCCTCAACAAGATCCCCACCTTGCAGAAGGAGGGTGGTTGAGCATGTGGATGTTATCACACGACCCAAGGTACACTGGCTGGCACTCCTTTTACACCAGGCTTAAGCTCAGTGGGCTAACGCGGTCTTGAGGCATGTTGAAGATCAGGGTTTTGATACCCAGTCTGGTATCAAAACCCTTTGCGTTTTCATTTTCCAGGACATGAACCCTTGCCTGGTCTTGGACACCACCCAGGAGATGTGGATCCACCAGAGAGTGCTAACGCTTTGGGGTGCACATGCTCAGGGAGAGGGCCACGTCCGTCTGGTGAACCTCAGAGAAGAGAACCCACCGGAACAGAGGGAGAAGCCAGTTACCTTGATGACAGTAGAACTCTGGCAAATGTAACACTCATTGAGAAAGACACACTCAATGAGACACACTCATTGAGCCAGACACACAAGATAATGCAAATGCTTAACCTGGGCGATGACCCTCGTAGGCTTCAAACATCTCTCCCTTGGTACTTTATATTGAGTTCTCTTAAGACATGTACAGCATGTCTCTCTTTTGGACAGTTTAACGTAGTGATGGATTAGATCTAATTTTGGTCCGAGTTTCTATTTTGGTATTTGTGTGGATGTTTATTTTAAATTAAAGCTAAGTTTATTTCTGAAAAGAAGATTTTTACTGTTTTCACTTTTACAGAGAATATGAAGGTGCCAATACATTTTGTAGATACGAGGCATACATAACTTGGTAAAATGATATCAACTGTGGTACCTTTCCTATAGCGCAATTAGCTAAGACGTTGTCAAGCGGGTGGTCACGTGTGTTCGCGAGGCAGCGGATCCGAGACTGAGTACTGGTAAGGACTAGTGAAGGAAGCGAAACTGTGAACCTATATTTATCATGCCCCTAGTAAATTACATTTCAACATATCATTGCTCTGAACATTCTTTAAAAAAAGGACAGGTGTACAGCACAGGACTTTATTTAACAGTGGGATACAAAAAATATTACAGCTTCGGAGAGGGATGTGATATGATTCACAAGGGGACAAGAAGAGGAGGGGTCAGAAAAAGGAAGCTGCCGTATCGGCCGCCCTGGACCCTACGTGTAGGAATTCCCAGAGGAGCGTCAGGAGTCTGTGGTGAGCAGAGGCAGCTGTAGAGGATGGGGGGCTGGCACACATGCACGTCATTGCAGCCTAAATTAGGCTACATGTCTGCAGCCGGTGTGCCACAACCCACGCCTACACAAAAATGTGTAGGCGTTTACCTATGGAGAGGAACAGGGAAGACGAAACAATGTAGTTATGTTCTACACTACCACATATTCACAGTAATTTATTACCAGCTACAATAGTTATTTACAACATTAACAATGTCTACACTGTATTTCTGATCAATTTGATGCCATTTTAAAATGGACAAAACAAATGTGCTTTTCTCTCAAAAACCCAAAGAACATTTGTAAGTGACCCCAAACTTTTAAATCGGTAGTGTACATGTAGAGTTAAAGTGACTATGAATAGATAATAAACAGAGTAGCGGCAGTGTAAAAGAGTGGTCTGGGTAGCCCTTTGATTAGCTGTTCAGGAGTCTTATGGCCTAAAAAGATATTATCTTGAAAAATAGAAAAGCGGCGATAGTACTGTTTGTCCATTTTGAGACGCTTCCTGAAAATAGTCAGAATTCATCTAAGATGCATTATAAACTCAGGACCCTGTCTTTCAAAGATATTTGGATTTTTTACGAATTAACAACACAGATTCAAACCCTTCATTGTAAAGGGTTTAAACACTCTTTCCCATGCATGTTCAATGAACAATAAAAAATTAATGAACATGCATCCGTGGAAAAGTCGCTAAGAGGCATGAGGACTGCAGATAAATTGCAATGTCCGTACTGTGAGACGCCTAAGATGGCGCTACAAGGAAACTGGACGGACAGCTGATCGTCCTCGCAGTGGCAGACCACAAATAACAACACCTGCACAGGATCGGTACATCCGAACATCACACCTGCGGGACAGGTACAGGATGGCAACAACAACTGCCCAAGTTAAACCAGGAACGTACAATCCCTCCATCAGTGCTCAGACTGTCCGCAATAGGCCAAGAGAGGCTGGACTGAGGGCTTGTAGTCCTGTTGTAAGGCAGGTCTTCACCAGACATGCAATCTCCATAGACAAACATTGGCAGTAGAATGGGCTTACTGAAGAGCGGCGTTACTTTCAACGTGGCACCGTCATAGGATGCCGCCTTTCCAACAAGCGTGTTCGTCAAATTTCTGCCCTGTTAGAGCTGCACCGGTCAACTGTTATTGTGAAGTGGAATCGTCTAGGAGCACCAACGGCTCAGCCGTGAAGCGGTAGGCCACACAAGCTCACAGAAATGGGACCGCCGAGTGCTGAAGCACATAAAAATCGCCTGTCCTCGGTTGCAACAAAATTACTAAGTGGAGGGGGAGCCAGGCCATTTGGGATCTTGAATACAAGACATGCGTCGGTGTATTGCACAAGATTTTCCCAACTAAGAAGCTCATGCTTTCTGAGGATGTAACAGTGATGATGGCTATTGGGCTTTCTATCTATCTTGGTTATTTTAGTTACCTTTTTTCACCTGCTTTTTAAAAAGAGGTCAGAATCAACTATGATGCCAGTGTACTTAAATCAGATACCACCCGGAGCTTCTCCCCTCACACATAGACATCTGGCTCAGTGGCATCAGTTGCTCTCTGAAGAACATGCAGACCGTTTTTTTTTCACATTTAGATGCAAACATGAGACCGTGAGCCACTTTGTAACATGGACCATTGGAGTCCTTGTGCAGCTTGTTTGCTCACTGCATGCGCATATATCACTGTATATTCTGCATACATTTGAACTTCAGACCCAGTACAGACAGATTCTGGAGCAGTGGAAACGCCTTCTCTGGAGTGATGAATCACGCTTCACCATCTGGCAGTGCAACGGACTAATCTGGGTTTGGCGGATGCCACTACGCTACTTGCCCCAATGCATAGTGGAGGAATAATGGTCTGGGACTGTTTTTCATGGGTCAGGCTAGGCCCCTTAGTTCCAGTGAAGAGAAATCTTAATGCTACAGCATACAATGACATTGCAGACAGTTGTGTGCTTCCAACTTTGAAAAATGTGTCCCCGAACAGCAGAAGAAACCCTTACCGGAGTCCCAAATGAACAAAAACGTCACAAAATGGCATAATATACAGTGCATTCGGAAAGTATTCAGACCCCTTGACTTTTTCCACATTTTGTTACATTACAGCCTTATTCTAAAATGAATTAAACTGTTTTTGTTCCTCATCAATCAACACACAATACCCCATAATGATAAAGCAAAAACAGGTTATACATTTTTGCAGGTTTATAAAAAAAACTAACAGAAATATGACATTTACATAAATATTCAGACCCATTACTCAGTACTTTGTTAAAGCACCTTTGGCAGCGATTACAGCCTTGTTTCTTCTTGGGTATGACTCTACAAGCTTGGCACAACTGTATTTGGGGAGTTTCTCCCATTCTTCTCTGCAGATCCTCTCAAGCTCTGAGTTGGATGGGGAGTGTCGCTGCACATATATTTTCATCTCTCCAGAGATGTTCGATCAGATTCAAGTCCGGGCTCTGGCTTGTCCACTCAATGACATTCAGAGATTTGTCCCGAAGTCACTCCTGTGTGGTCTTGGCTGTGTGCTTAGGGTCATTGTCCTGTCAGAAGGTGAACCTTAGTTCCAGTCTGAGATGCTCTGGAGCAGGTTATCATCAAGGATTTCTCTGTACTTTGCCCCATTCATCTTTCACTTGATCCTGACTAGTCTCCCTGTCACTGCCACTGAAAACCATCCCCACAGCAAGATGCTGCCACCAGCATACTTCACCGTAGGGATGGTGCCAGGTTTCCTTCAGACGTGACACTTGGCATTCAGGCCAAAGAGTTCAGTCTTGGTTTCATCAGACCAGAGAATCTTGTTTCTCAAAGTCTGCGTCTTTAGGTGCCTTTTGGCAAATTCAAAGCGGGCTGTCATGTGCCTTTAACTGAGGAGTGGCTTCCGTCTGGTCACTCTACCATAAAGTTCAGATTGGTAGAGTGCTGCAGAGATGGTTGTCCTTCTGGAAGGTTCTCCCATCTCCACAGAGAAACTCTGGTGCTCGGTCAGTGTCCATCGGGTTCTTGGTCACTTCCCTGACCAAGGCCCTTCTCCACCGATTGTTCAGTTTGGCCTGGCAGACAGCTCTAGGAAGAGTCTAGGTGGTTTCAAAGACCTTCAATTTAAGAATGGAGGCAAGTGTTCTTGTGGACCTTTAACGCTGCAGAAATGTTTTGGTACCCTTCCCCAGATCTTTGCCTCGACACAATCCTGTCTCAGAGCTCTACAGACAATTCCTTCGACCTCACGGCTTGGTTTTTGCTATGACATGCACTGTCAACTGTGGGACCTTATATAGACAGGTGTGTGCCTTTCCAAATATATGTCCAATCAATTGAATTTACCACCGGTGGACTCCAATCAAGTTGTAGAAACACCAAGGATAATCAATGGAAACAGGATGCACCTGAGCCCAATTTTTAGTCTCATAGCAAAGGGCCTGAACTTGTGTAAAGGTATCGTTTTTTTTTTAAATATATAAATTAGCAAAAATGTCTAAACTCGTTTTCGCCTTGTCATTAGGGTGTATTGTGTTTAGATCGAGGAGGAACATTTTATATTTAATCCATTTTAGAACAAGGCTGTAACGTAACAAAACGTAGAAAAAGTCAAGGGGTCTGAATACTTTCCAAATGCACAAACTCTTCCGACTGGGAAGCATGCGGACCCCTTTATGGTAACTGTGGCCGGTATCACCATATCTCCCTCACCTTCCTCATCCTCCTCCCCCCATGGGAGGGGCGCTGGGCCCCCCACCGTGGTTTATCCTCCCCATCCGCCTCCGGCCACCAGGGGGTCCAGGGGGGCTGGTGGAAGAGAGAAGACAGCCATGGGAATGTTAGAACACCGGAAACACTTGTCCACTGTCAAAATGAAATCAGTCAACCCTTACTCTGCATCAACATGACCATCTTAAAGTTGCACTACGGAGAAACTGCTCCACCATTTCCTGGTTGCTAGAACTCTAACAGTGTGCCTAATTTCAGTGTAAGTGACCAAATAAGCTACTATAGTGTAGAGAATCACTGTACCATCTAAACAGCTGTGAAGTACAGTACCAGTCAAATTGACACACCTACTCCTTCAAGGGTTTTTCTTTATTTTGACTCATTTCTACATTGTAGAATAATAGTGAAGACAAACTATGAAATAATACATTTGGAATCATGTAGTAACCAAAAAAAGCGTAAAACAAATCAAAAATTATATTACATATGAGATTTTTCAAAGTAGCCACCCTTTGCCCTGATGACAGCTTTGCACTCTCTTGGCATTCCCTCAACCAGCTTCATGAGGTAGTCACCTGGAATGCATTTCAATTAACAGGTGTGCCTTGTTAAAAGTTAATTTGTGGAATTTGTTTCCTTCCTAATGCATTTTAGCCAATCAGTTGTGTTGTGACAAGGTAGGGGTGGTATACAGAAATAGCCCTATTTGGTAAAAGACACAAAGTCCATATTATGACAAGAACAGCTCAAATAAGAAAAGAGAAACGACAGTCCATCATTACTTAATACATGAAGGTCAGTCAGTCCGGAAAATGTAATTAACTTTGAATGTTTCTCCAAGTGCAGTCACAAAACCCATCAAGCGCTATGATGAAACTGACTCTCATGAGGACCGCCACAGGAAAGGATGACCCAGAAGTTACCTCTGCTGCAGGGGATAAGTTCATTAGAGTTACCAGCCTCAGAAAGTTCAGCCCAAATAAATTATTTACAGAGTTCAAGTAACAGACACATCAACATAAACTGTTCAGTTGAGACTGCATGAATCAGGCCTGCTTGGTGGAATTGCTGTAAAGAAACCCCTACTAAAGCACACCAATAATAAGAAGAGACTTGCTTTGGCTAAGAAACACGAACAATGGACATTAGACCGGTGGAAATCTGTCCTTTGATCTGATCAGTCCAAATGTGAGATTTTTGTTTCCAATCGCCGTGTCTTTGTGAGACGCAGAGTTAGTGAACGCATGATCTCCACATGAGTGGTTCCCACCGTTAAGCATGGAGGTGTGATGGTATGCGGGTGCTTTTCTGGTGACACTGATTTATTTAGAATTCAAGGCACAATTAACCAGCATGGCTACCACAGCATTCTGCAGCGATTCACCCATCCTTTCTGGATTGCGCTTAGTGGGACTATCATTAGTTTTTCAACAGGACAATGACCCAACACACCTCCAGGTTATGTAAGTGTTCTTTGACCAAGTAGGAAAGTGATGGAGTGCTGCATCAGATGACCTGGCATCCACAATCACCCAACCTCAACCCAATTGAGATGGTTTGGGATGAGTTGGACTGCAAAGTGAAGGAAAAGCAGCCAACAAGTGCTCAGCATGTGGGAATGAACTCCTTCAAGACTGTTGGAAAAGCATTCCTCATGATGCTGGTTGAGAGAATGCCAAGAGTGTGCAAAGCTGCCATCAAGGCAAAGGGTGGCTACTTTGAAGAATATCAAATATGTTTTGATTTGTTCAACACTTCTTTGGTTACTACATGATTCCATATGTGTTATTTCATAGTTTTGATGTCTTCACTATTATTCTACAATGTAGAAAATAGTAAAAATAAAGAAACCCTTGAATGAGTATGTGTGCCCAAACTTTTGACTGGTACTGTATATTTTCCATTACCAAATATATTGTTGTTTCAGTTGTTTGAAGATGGTGTACAAAACGGAAAGTAAAATACAAAAAAACACACAAAAAACTCATGAACGGGAAGCATAGAAATAGCACACATAGAAAATATATACTGCTTCTTTGACGCTTTTAAGTAGAATGATATCTATAACCTACATGTCTATGTAAATTTGGTCAGGTCGCCCAAAAAGTTACATATTGCCACTAATTATTTCTAAAGTCATTTATCTTAACCATTACAAAGCCCTAGTCTTGCACTAGGAGTGTTTTGAGATTGCCACGTCAGCCTGACATGAGGGGAAAGTAGACTACCTCTCTGTTTGGACCCTAGGGACTTACCCTCTGCCATCACTGTAGCCTGCAGAGGACGAGCCAGAGTTACCCCTCTTTGTCAGATCTGGCTGGACCAGGGATTGGAAACTGAAAAAAAATCAAAACAGATGATTATCTCTGTATACAAGGCCTATAATTGACTTTCTAATGATAATCTTCACAGCATCATGCAATGCTAGTGCCATGCAAATGCACAGAGGCCTCTGTATTGACTGCTGACTTACAACAAGCCAATGAACTCCACAGCACCCCAGAAGAGATCAGTGAGGAACGACATTCGCCATGGAGACTGGCTTCTGTTGTCCAGGACCTGACCTGATAAGAGAGGGTACACTTGTTAGTGATGATCCAAACTATAACACCTGGAACTAGCCTCTTGGTCCATCAGCCAGTGTGCCTAGCATTGGCAGGTTCTAATTTCAGGCCCAGCATTAAACAACACAGAGACTTTATATATTTCACTAACATTACATGGCTACAAATCAATAGTGGAGACTGGAGAGACACACACAGAAGACGCCTAAACTAGCTAGCTATATAGCCAGGCTCAAAAGAATGATCCAATTTCCACTCTACAGCCCATAGAGCTAAAACAGACACAAATAACTTTCAACCTGCCATATTTAGCTGCGGTCTATCGTAGCTGTTTGTTGTCGTTGTTAATGTTAGCTACTTAGCATCATTTCGCCTTTCTAGCGAAAGTTGCAGACATAGTGAGCTCGCAGAGACGAATTACTACGATGTGTATGTTAATTAGCGACTTTAATGAAACAATACACACATACATTGCAACAATATTAATAAACCACTAACCATTCGCCACGTACACCATTTTTGCAGCTCCCAACTACTGTTGTTCGCTGCTAAATTTCCGCATCCGGTGTTACGTCACTACGTCAAATGAACCCTCCCCAGGCCCCGCCCACCTATTCTCCTTCCACTTTTTAGGGTAAATTCAGTTTGTCCTAAATGTCTCTTCTGCGGTGTATATTTTGTGTCAGACTATGATACTTACTATCACTCACGTCTGAAGTTGCTTTCTCACTTTGCAGCACCGTCTGTAAATTCACCTTTGAGCACCTAGCTAGCAGACACTTGCATTGTCTTGCCAAATGAACACTGTGTTGTTACACAACGAGCTACAAGTCACCTACTTACAGGTGATACATTTGCATTTGTACAAAAGGTTGTAGATGTTAGGCTGTTTAAAACAACGTCAGCAAAGGCTTTCGTGTTGTAATTTGAAAAGGGTTGGATGTTTCTCACATTCCTATACCCATAGGTGAAGTATCGTATTAATTTATTGAAAGCAATCTATGCCCACCAGATGGCAGTCCATACCTATTCTTATGATTTATTTTACTATCAATGTCTGCCATATGCTACCCACTGCAAAATAAAGTGCCTACTTGGTGACTTTGAAAAATGTATCTTCTGCGGATAGACAGCCATCATATAAATCCATGTTTAACTCTCGTCTCATTATTACCTTTCTGATGAACTTTGGTGCCTTTTCAATCTTCCAAGAGATTCACATTATTACACACTTTTTCATTCTCTTCCTCCTCTCACACAAAACACAGACCACACCATCTCAATGAATGTCTTATTATTCCTACAAACAGACACCATCATTGTGCTCGGCTGATTGCGCAATACGGTTTGGGACTCATTGGTAGAAAAAGGAAGCGAGTGATTCAGAGAGGGGCGAAGAAAGCGATAGAACCACAAACTTCCATTTGGTTACCAGCAGGGTGGAAAAGACTGTGTTTTGTCCTGCGATGATGAGCCCCCATGAAACACATTCGGGCCAGTGTAGCTGCTGACTGGTGAATTCGCCAGCATGTGGGTGTCGTGTGAGGTCATCACAGAGCACTGGGTGTCGGAGACAATGGAGGAGCAAAGTGTGGGGGAAGCCAGTGGCGCTCTTCTCTGTCCTGATAATGTTGTACGTGGGCAGGGGGGACAGTCAAGGGGACAGAGTTGCTGGGTGTTTTCTATCAGGAGCACAAAGAGCCATTGAAGTGGGTTTGTTCTGCTACTTCCCCTCTCCGGCCTCACACAGACCAGAGCCCTCCTCTATGGACCCTGGGCCTGGTCCTCTATGTTCAAACAGATAGGTCCACACAGAGTAGCAGCTGCATGGACTACAGCCCTGGCTGTGAAGTGCGATGTTTGAATCTGGTGTTATAAATCCTGTGCTACTTTAGACATTGGAGCCCCTTGTGTTGGGGTTCCCAATGGGTTACCTGTAGGGCATTTTTCGAAAGTATTAGGTAATACTGCTCAGGCATTTAGAAAGTCCCTATAACTGGTTTTATACCCCAAAAAGCAATCGTCTCTGAGTTGTTCAGTATCTCCCATCCTCTGCACCCCTGCCTGCCTGGCACCCTACTCCTCCTACCACCCGCCAGATCTCTTACAGACAGTGGATGAGAAAGGGAGGGGTGGACAGAGGAGGTGTGCAAGATGGGTGGGTGGGGGGGTTTCAAAAGGCCGTGGCTTAAAACGCAGCGCCCTGCTCATTCTGTCCCGTCCCCCAGCGCTCTTTCTGTCATTCATTCCTTTTGTATTTTTCTTTGTCTTCTCTTCTTCCCCCAGAGAGAACGTTATATTCGTGCGCAGTGATGTTCATGAGCCTACAAACACAAAGCTAACAACAGCCCATTTTGACCATCTCTCTTTGGATTCATTCTTTCACTCTTCAAGGTTGTCGGGAACAAACGTCGTCGCTCGTGTAACGAGACAGTCCGCGGCCGTGCTTTGTCAGAGCCCTCTGCGGTGTGACCTTCCACAGTGCAGCTCTTACTGCCTCTGCCTCTTTGTCATGTGGTGATGAATTGCAACAGCAGGCCAGTGGGTTTGTCTCTGTAGTCCATTCTATGACGACCAACAGAGTCCAGGGAGACTGCTTACGTCTTTGTGGCTGAAAACAGGTGGATCTGTTGTCATCAGTGGAATAATACGGGATTGTAAAAGATTGGATGAATCATTTAGAATACTTCCTGGAGGTGGTGGGTGGGGAGACAAAAAGGAAATGGAAGGAAGGAAGAAACGTAGGGATGGGTTGGGATTGTGTGTGTGTGTGTGTGTGTGTATTATCCGTTTTTTTACACAAGACAAGAGGAGGTGTGGGGGCAATCTTCAGAAGAGCGTCTGTCCTGAAGATCCATCAGAAGAGCAGGGGAAGGATCAGAAACATATTTGTTCTCACTCCCTGTGAGAGTGTTCTGAACCCTGTCCCACGCCACAGTTAAACCCAGCGTAGCCGTTTCGGTATCATCTTTCACACACGTTGTTCCCCAGTGGTTGTTCCCGTTTCTCGGTCCATTTGGCAAGGCATCTTTGTTTTGTCATGTTGATTTACCCCTCTCTCAAGCTGGGATTTGGGTTCCAGTTGTACCAGTGGCATTTTGAGTTAGTAATGTTTTGCCCTTTCTTTCTTGGCTCTCTTTCCGCCAAGCTGTAAAACATCCCAAGTTGACAGTTTACAATTGACACGTTTTTCCCGTTGCTATGTTTGTCCAGGTTGCCATGATGCATTTCTGTAGATATGAATCATACACCTGTTCATTGGGGGTGTTCCAGACGTTATCAATGGTTACAGTGTTTACTTCCACTGCATTCCTGCTCTTGAATTGACCTGTAGATGTGCTGATTGTACATGAGGGCGTGACATTCCCTGGATTACTTCATGTTTAGAGGGTTCTGGAGTTGTTGATAAGGGTGAATATTTAGTTACTGGAGGTCTTAGTGCCACATGTCACCTCTTCACCCTCCCTTACAAATCACATGGTTGAACGGCGTGCTACAGGGGTGTGTATCGCTGACCGTGCCAGGCGTGTCTGTCTGTCGACAGGCCTTATGAATTCCACTTCCCTGATCAAATGAATAATTGGCAAACCACATTTCTGGTTGCTAGGGTTACTTTTGGCTTCAGGTGATAAATTGATCTGTGCCGTGATAGGGCTGGAGGAAGGGCGGGGCTTCGGCATAGCTTGGTGGATAGGTTTTGGTGTAGGATTTTTGCGGGGCAGGGAAAATCCTGCTCTCAACATACCGGAGGTAAACACTTCAACACTCCAATCACTTGAGCCAGGTGAGGTGTTTCTGCTGGGGAAAACAGGGGCGGGGGAGGAAAGGGGAGAAGAGGAGGGAGAGTAGTCAAAAGGAGCATCTGTCAGAGGTTAAATATAGGAGGTAGAATGGGCTCTGTTTTTCCCTTGGGACCACTCAGTGCCCCTGTGTGGTAAAACTACGGAGTACTTATACAGTACCTGTGGGATTGAAGGAGTGACAAGACAGAGTAATCAATCACTACAGGCACCTTTCATCTCTGTCGCCTATCTTACTTCCTGTGTGTGTGTGTGTGTGTGTGTGTGTGTGTGTGTGTGTGTGTGTGTGTGAGAGAGAGAGAGAGATAACGAGGGACAGAGAGAAAGAAACGTGTCCCTCCCCTAATGTAGGTGTGCAAGAGTGCAAGTGCAAGATTGCAAAGAGTGCAAGATTGCATGCATTACAGTATAACATACAGGTAACTGCCAAAATAAAGGAAACACTTTAGTAAATGAGGGATACAAAGTATATTGAAAGCAGGTGTTCCACACTGTTGTGGTTCCTGAGTTAATTAAACAATTAACAACCCATCATGCTTATGTATAAAAATGCTGGGCAGGCCATTATTTTGGCTACCATGACTAATTATTTTTTTTACTTTTAACTAGGCAAGTCAGTTAAGAACAAATTCGTATTTAAAATGACAGTCTACCGGGGAGCAGTGGGTAAACTGCATTGTTCATGGGCAGAACAACAGATTTTTTACCTTGTCAGCTCAGGGATTTCATCTAGCAACCTTTCAGCCCAACGCTCTGACCACTAGGCTACCTGCTCACCCCGATAGGATGACATTGTCCCCATCCACAGGGTCACTGAATGGTTTGATGAGCATGGAAACGATGTAAACCATATGCCATGGCCGTCTCTGGGAGATTCTGGAGCAGTGCCTGAGACAGCGTTTTCCACTACCATCAACAAAACACCAAAATTATGGTCTGTCTCATGGATGAAGGGTGTCGCATCCCTCCAATAGAGTTCCAGATACTTGTCGAATCTATGTCAAGGTGCATTGAAGCTGTTCTGGCTCGTGGTGGACCAACGCCCCCATTAAGACAGTCTATGTTGGTGTTTCCTTTAGTTGTTAGTTACCTGTATGAGGGTGTGTTTAATATGTACAAGGCATAATTCATTCAATAAAGGACACTCTTTCATTAGTCAAACCAATCAGAGGAGTGATGCCATCTATGCACATCCCCGGAAAGTTTATTCTCTCTCTCTCTCTCTCTCTCTCTCTCTCTCTCTCTCTCTCTCTCTCTGCACAGCTGGCGCTGCAGTACAGCGCCCTTAACCACTGCGCCACCCGGGAGGCCCTTCTTATGACCATCTTAATCTTTTCTTTTTATTGGCCAGTCTGAGATATGGCTTTTTCTTTGCGACTCTGCCTAGAAGGCCAGCATCCCGGAGTCACCTCTTCACTGTTGACCTTGAGACTGGTGTTTTGCGGGTATTATTTAATGAAGCTGCCAGTTGAGGACTTGTGAGGCGTCTGTTTCTCAAACTAGACACTCTAATGTACTTGTCCTCTTGCTCAGTTGTGCACCGGGGCCTCCCACTCCTCTTTCTATTCTGGTTTGCGCTGTTGTGTTAAGGGAGTAGTACCCAGCGTTGTACAAGATCTTCAGTTTCTTGGCCATTTCCCGCAGGGAATAGCCTTCATTTCTCAGAACAAGAATAGACTGACGTGTTTCAGAAGAAAGTTCTTTGTTTCTGGCCATTTTGAACCTTTAAGCGTACTCTCTAATGCTGATGCTCCAGAAACTCAACTAGTTAAAGAAGGCCAGTTTTATTGCTTCTTTAATCAGGACAACAGTTTTCAGCTGTCCTAACATAATTACAAAAGGGGTTTCTACTGATCAAATAGCCTTTTAAAATGATAAACTGGGATTAGCTAACACAACATGCCATTGGATCACAGGGGTGATGGTTGCAGATAATGGGCATCTGTACGCCTATGTAGATATTCCATAAAAAATCTGTAATTTCCAGCTATAATAGTCATTTACAACATTAACAATGTCTACACTGTATTTCTGATCAATTTGATGTTATTTTAATGGACAATTTTTTTTGCTTTTCTTTCAAAAACAAGGACATTTCTAAGTGACCCCAAAACCTTGAGCAGTAGTGTATAAATATATATATATATATATATATATATATGTCTCTCTGTCTCTCTCCCTTTCTCTCTCTCTTTCTCTCTCAATTCAATTAAATTCAGTAGACCTTATTGATATGGCAAGTTAAATTACTTACATTGTCAAAGTATACATTTAACAAAAAATTGTGAGACCAACAGCAATAAGGAATCAGTAATAGTAGTGAAAATGTGATTAGCATTAACAGCAACTACAACAACAATATTAATGAGAATAACAATACATTAAAGCAATAGTAGTAGACCCGTCTCAACATGACTGAGAAGCCACATGACAGGATATGAAAGCCAAAACAAAAACAAAATGG
Source organism: Oncorhynchus mykiss (assembly GCF_013265735.2). Taxonomy (NCBI): domain Eukaryota; kingdom Metazoa; phylum Chordata; class Actinopteri; order Salmoniformes; family Salmonidae; genus Oncorhynchus; species Oncorhynchus mykiss. The sequence continues at coordinate 40,455,646 of NC_048573.1, forward strand.
GAAATGTTATTGTCATTACAATGCACTTTTCACTGGCTGTCCCTCATGTTGTGGCAGGAGGACACACATTTTGGCTTTTCACCTAATAAATATTAGATTTTTCCTCACGTTTTTATAGTTTAAAATTCTTTGTACTGAATGATAGTTTTGGGAAAGAAATATTGTCTTAGGTCTGAGTATTTGTCACAATGTAATAGAAAATCCAACTCTGTCTCTACCGCTCTCTGCCTCTACAGCAGAGTGAGCACAGCCTGTCCTCTCTGGGAGGCCAGGTTTGCCTGTGATGACCGGTCTCTTTAGCCAGACTGCTCAATGAGTCTGTACCTAGTCAGTGTTATCCTCGGTGTTCTGTCTGTCACAGTGGTCAGACAGTCTGACACCATGTACTGTCTGTTTAGAGACGAATAGCATTGAAGTTTACTTAAACATTTTGTGGTGTCTTTCCAATAGGTTATTTTTATTTGTATTTTTTGCTTTGTGATGATATGGTTGGGTCATATTTTCTGAGTGCTGTCCTGAGACTCTATGGGGTTGGTTTGGGTTAGTGAACTGAGCCTCAGAACCAGACTGACTGAGGGGACTCTTCTCTTGTTTCATCTCTTGACATTGTAGAGCTGTGTGATTAAAAGTTTTGCGGTCGCTTGTTTTTAGATGGTTGTAAAATTTGATTGCTCTTTTTTCTATTCGAATAAGGAAGGGGTATTGGCCCAATTCTGCTTTGCATGCGTTATTTGTGGTTTTTCATTGCACATGAAATACAGTTTTGAAAAACTCTGCATGCATTATTTAAATTGGATGTTTGTCCCATTTGGTAAATTCATCCTTAGAGAGTGGACCCCATTCTTCCTATATCAGCGAAGTATGGGGTCCACTCTCTAATGATGAATTTACTAAATGGGCAATTGGTTCTGTAACTGATTGGAAAACTTTGAGCCAGATTCTAATTGGAATTTCAATTTTACTGTTCCTTTTAATGGCATAGAATGCTGTTCTTGCTTTCTCTCAGCTCATTCACAGTCATGTGAAAGCTACCTTTCTTACTCATATTTAGTCCTAGATACGTGTCGTTTTTGGTGTGTTCTAATAGAACTGTGTCCAAATAGAATTTATATCTGTGATGCTGATTTCCAGACCTCTTTTAGAATATCATTATATGTGTTTTTCTTTAGGTTAACTGTCAGAGCCCAGGTCTGACAGAGCCTGTGCAGATGATCTAGGTGCTGCTGTAACCTCTCCTTAGTGGGAGACAACAGCACCAGGTCATCTGTGTACAGCAGACACTTGATTTCAGTGTTGTGTAGGGTGAGACCAGGTGCTACAGATTCTTGTAATGTTTTGCCAATTCATTCATGTAGATGTTCAATAGTGTTGGACTTATTGGGCAGCCCTGTTTCACTCCACGTCCCTGAGAGAAGAAGTCTGTTTGCTTGTTGCCAATTTTAACCACACATTTGTGTTTTGTATATGTGTGTGTTTTGTATATGTGTCTGCGCGTGTGGTGGCATTTGAAGAGCGTTCAGTCAGTATGTGTGTCGTAGGAGTATTGGGGGACTGTTTCCCGGATGCGTCGGATGTCTACATGCATACGTACCTCTATGTTTACTCATGAGCTCTTGAGACTGCACCACATTACTTTGTGCCACCTCGGCTGCTTTTTGCTTGGCTATCATGGACATTTTCCCTAAATGTACACGTCATACCAAGGCACTGATGTTAGAGTATAGTTACATTGTTCAAGTAAACATCAACTAAGGCTTTAAAACTGTGTTATGCCAATTTGTTGTCATGCTGCATCATCATGCAGGATCCATCTCTTCCTCTCCTAATCAGTACCCTGTGTGTGTTGTCTTTAGTTGGGATGCATCTCATCACTGAGCCCCAGAGACCTTGAGGGAGCTGCCGTGAGCAGGGAGCTCTGAGAACCAGGCAGGCTTGCAGCCCAGTGGATCATTTTCTGCATTCGCAGCATCCTCCAAGCTGCTGCCCTCAGCTAATGGGGTTCTGAATTCATAAAAAAAAAACTGTATGTGTGCAAGTGCGTGTGTGTGTGTGTCCGTCTGTGGACATGTTTAACTATACTTGTGGGCTCCAACTGGGGACATTTTGGAAAAATGCTATTTGCAGGGGGATTAGGGTTAGAATTAGTGTTAGGGTTAGAATTAGGGTTAAGGGTTAAAGGTTAGGGTTAGTAGTTAGGGTTACGTTTTGCAGTTAGGGTTATGTTTATGGTCTGTGTGTGTGTGTGTGTGTGTGTGTGTGTGTGTGTGTGTGTGTGTGTGTGTGTGTGTGTGTGTGTGTGTGTGTGTGTGTGTGTGTGTGTGTGTGTGTGTGTGTGTGTGTGTGTGCGTGCTTGTGTGTGTGTGTGTGTGGGGGTGAATTGGTGGGTGAGTGTGTGTGTGTGTGTGTGTGTGTGTGTGTGTGTGAGCTTGTATGTGTGAATGCGTGTCTGTGTGTCTGTGTGTGCGTGCGTGCATATAAGCAGCAGAGCTGACCTCCTTTCTGAGGCTGGCTCCTCCACTGAATATTCCTGCTTCCGACAACACAACAATCTGCCTCAACATGCTAACGACAACAGCCCTTAAAACACTTATCAAGGACCCCTACAATACAAATAGCATCTCTCACCACTTATCTGTCTGTTCCACAGCTACGCTAGCAGTCTGCCAGTCTCACCTCCGTACTTATCTCTCTCCACATGACAGACAGGCAGACAGACAGGCATACAGACAGACAGGGCAGCCAGGCAGACAGACACCCTGACATAGGTAGCCAGACAGGAGTTGGCAAGGCAGGCTAGCCAGGCCTGGTCCAGGGTCAGCTCCTCTGGGGGCCGCCTCAGCGTCTGTCTGCAGGGTGGTCCTAAACGAACTGACGTCAGATGCTGCTGTGAGGCAATGGACACAGCCCTGACGGTTGTATGCGTGTGGGCATGCGTGCGTGTGTGTGTGGGTGCTTCATTACAAAGATGACCACCCTGACAAAGCACCAGAGTGATTGATAGGATCGTTTTGGGTGCTTAGGGCCCCTGAGCTCATTGGTTTGGCTGATTGAGGTCTTTGTTAAATTAGAGCGGCAGTAGAATAGAGGGGGACAAGGGGGGTGGAGGAGGGGGAGAGCAGAGCAGTTCAACAGGCCAGAGCAACCTTCCCCCATCGTGTCTCTGAACTTGCAGGGCTGCTGTAGATCTTGGGTTCTGTCTCTGTTTTGTTTTCCCTGCTTGAAGATATTTGATTGGTGTGTTGACGGGGCAGGGGGTGTCTGAGGGATGCAGTGGTGCAGCAGGGGTACAGAGACCCCCCACTCACTGTTTCTGTTTCAGACATACTCTGGGTTGTGTTTCTGCGACTGTAGGAACTAACTCGGACACACACAGTTGATGTTGGGAGAGCTGCTACCAGGACCTCTGTGTGTGTTTGTGTGTGTGTGTGTGTGTGTGTGTGTGTGTGTGTGTGTGTGTGTGTGTGTGTGTGTGTGTGTGTGTGTGTGTGTGTGTGTGTCAGCAAGGTGGACAGAGTTTGAAAGAATGATCTAATTACTTCACATTTAAGGGTTTTTTAGCCCACAAGGCAAGATCCTGAATGAAAACAAAACCATGTTCACAATGTTTATTTGGCTTTGCTACTTATGTGCTTCTGATTGGCAGGGACAAATTTTCCCATAACATACGCCGTGCCAAGCGGCTCTACTACCATCGTTATTTAATCCTGAGAAGGTGGAGGATTCAGAGTATTCATTACTTTCATGTAACAACAACCTAAAAAGTACAGTGTATAATCAAGTTCATAAGCAAATGGCAACTTTTTGGACAAGTGACAGGGAAAGGGGAAGGAAATGTTGTTGTTTTTGTCACACTGCTTTGCTTTATCTTGGCCAGGTCGCAGTTTTAAATGAGAACTTGTTCCCAACTGGCCTACCTGGTTAAATAAAGGTGAAATAAAAAAAAATAAAAAAATGAATGTCAGAGAGGGTGAAAGTTGTCAGATGTAGCAAATATTTCAGGAAGACAAGGTTAATGAAGAAAGTCTCCCACTAGTGCCTAGTACATCCCTACTATCTGCCCTCCTTTCTTCCCCTTCACTCCCTTGTCCCCTTCCACCCTCCTCCCCTCGCCCTCCTCAATTGCAGGGTTGCGTAGGTTACTTTCTAAATGTAATCTGTTACAGTTACTAGTTACCTGTCTACAATTGTAATCAGCAATGTAACTTTTGGATTACCCAAACTCAGTAGCCTAATCTGATTACATTCCTTTAATTTTAGATTACTTTCCCCTTAAGAGGCATTAAAAGAAGACACAAATGTATTTTACCAATTGAACCACATCTATGTTAAAGTTTACATAGTTGGCCAGATATGGATGTTCAATTTTACTTTATGAGTAGGTTATTTAGGCTTCTTCTAACCCATCGCTTTCAACTACATATAATAATATGATTAAACAATATATTTTAGACCGTGTGGCTCAGCGATCTAAGGCATTGCATCTCAGTGCTAGAGTTGTCACTACAGAACCTGGTTCGATTCCAGATTGTATCACAACTGGCCGTGATTGGAAGTCCCATGGGGCGGTGCACAATTGGGCCAGCGTCCTCCGGGTTAGGGTTTGGCCGGGGTAGGCCGTCATTGTAAATAAGAATTTGTTCTTAACTGACTTGCCTAGTTCAATAAAAGTTAAATAAAAATAAATAAAATAAATATCTTTACAATAAAAACCAAAGTCTATCAGAATTCCAGTCATTCCAATGTTATACCCCTTGATCTTCAAGAATAGGACATGGAAATATGAAAGTATAGGTTAGACAAATGGTTTTATCTGAGCATGACCCCAAAACTAAGGACTTATTAGCCAGCCCTACTCTGTTTATGATTTTGTTGTCATGGAGTACTGATGGGACTCATTGATTCGAGTTGAAAAATAAATGCTGCGCTCATGGAATGGCATGCTTTGAGCAGTACTGAAAAATGGCTATTTACATGTGAAAAATTAATGCCACATGCTGCATTTGCAATAGGCCTATTGTTTAACTTTTTGTTGGTGACACTTTGATATCTTGATAATATGCAGCTGTTTAAAGGGCAAATCCACAGATGAAACAGTAACAAAATGGCCACCACGCCTCTGTTTTAGTACAAAGCTGAGGGATGGGCCTGGAGAAACGTAACCACTCTCAGATTAATAGACAGAGCTGTGGATGCAAGGACTGACCATCCATGACATCAAAAGGATTGTTTTAACCATGTTATGAGGCTATAAGGTGTTTGTTTACATTTACAATGTTTACAAACATTGGAGAAAAACAAGCTTATAATTTGGGTTTTGATGGGGTGTGACAGTTGAACTAAGCTCATGAGGCATTTAAAAGTTATATTCTTCAAGCATCAATGGATATATATATATATAAGTCTAAAAATGGATGTAACAACAGCTTGCCCCTTTAAGACTACCAAAAGTGTGTGAGTTTTAAAGTGTCCAAAAAACATTTTTATCAGCATGAATTAGATTGAGCAATAAAAGTCCCACTTTAATTATATAGGCTGGGATCCCCACTGTGCAGCTGTTGCAAGAGCACATTTTTAACTGGCTGTCCACTGGTTTCAAAAACAATGATTTATGGGTAGCTTAAACTTCTTTAATTCAACCATTATTGGGTTCAAATACACATTTAGATTTGTGAACAGCCATCTACAACAACCACAATCCGTAAGGCGCAAATAGCTAAATGAGAGAGCAGCAGTGTGATTCACACCAATGCGCTATGTAGATAGCAATAATACGTGATATCCGTATCGCCGTCTACTACACCACTGCTGTCGTCCTTATCGCCAAGCCGACAGCAGTCACACCATTGGAAGACATGTAGTGTAGCCTACAAAAGCCAATTCCTGCTCTTGTTCTGCGATCCATCAAACCCATTTGACGTGTCATCATAGTGGTCTCTGACTTCTGATCAGACTCGCTCAGGTGGAACAAACTTCAACTTGCGCCTTTTTTCAATGCTGATTTGAATGTCATTGAGAAACTGTTTTTTTTTCGTAAACCTCCTTTCTGAATTTAAGAGTAATCCTAGTTTTTCAAAAGTATCTGTAATCTAATTACAATATTCTTTGCTGTAACGTAACGGATTACAGTTACCGGTTTTTCGTAATCCCTTACATGTAACGGATGACATGTAATCTGTTACTCCCCAACCCTGCTCCTGTGTCATGGTGGGGCTCTACCTGCAGGTTGCGGGTTGTTGCAGTTCTGGTAGATGGCCCGTGAAGCACAAGAGGTCAAAGCCCCCCCCTGGCAGCTGGGGAAGGAGGACCTGTATCATCAGTCAGCAGACATTTCATAAAGGTGCTTGTCGTGATGGGTAAACATATGCTGGCAAAGACATATACCGTAGATTCACTCAGGGTACATATGCACGCACACACATAAGAACACACACACTCGGACATACACACACACACACATGCATGCACAAGTGCACTCACATAAGCGTGCACACACACGTTTGTTTTACTCTCCTTGTGGGGACCAAACAATTGATTCCCATTCAAAATCCTATTTTTCCTAACCCTAGCCCTTATTCCTAACCCTAACCTTAAACTTAACCCCAAACCCTAAACCTAACCCTAACTCCTAACCCTAAACCGAACCTTAATTGTAACCCTAACCCTAATTGTTCCTTGTGGGGACTGGCGGAATGTCCCCACAATCGGCCTTGTTTTGCTATCCTTATGAGGACTTCTGGTTCCCACAAGGATAGTAAAACCAAAAACACACACACACACTCACACACCGCTATCCTTCATTCAGGCATCAGGATAACTGGTATGGCTAAAGTCACCACATGATCCGGTTTTATGATGATTCGATTTCCAGATGAATGCTCCTTTTTCCCACTTCCCCTGCAAGATGTTAGACGTCTAGATGTTTCCAATTACAGTAAAACAAGACAGGTTTTAACAAGTTAATATGAAATACAGAATTTGTCATATCATTTACATAATTTCTCATTGGTACCGACATTTTTATCCTGTCTTTACATTCTCTCTAGAATGTCACATTTCCCTTCTCCTCTCTTCCTTCCTCAATTCACAAATCCTCTAATTTCCCCAATCATTCTCCCCTCCCTACATCTCTCCTCTCTTCCTCGGTTATCCCTTCATCTCCCACCCTTCTCTCTGACCCCTTTGGCTCTGTGTCCTCTGGAGCTGTGGTCAGTGAAAATGGTATAATCATAGACATATAATTCCCACTGGTTCACCCATCACCTACCTATTGACCTAAATGGGGATGCCCTTCTAGGAATTCTACTTCTATGCAACATTGCCTCATTCCCTTAGAGCAGTGGCCTGTGCCCTGTGGTGAGTTGCGCTCCTCGTCGTACTCAGTGGCATTTACAGAATATGACATAATAAGATGATGAGTTCTACTTCCTATCGCTATCAGGAGCAGTGGCCCATTTCCTGGTACATTCCTCGGGCTCAGAGCCCTGGCTGTCCTGGCTGCCTGGCTGGCTTGCTGCTCCTTTCTACTTTTAAATGTGCTTCAGGAGCTGGATACAAAGACTGGTGCGGCATCCATATCATGAAGGCAGTCGTCTTACGAAACTCCTTCAGTTTTCAGCTGTCAGTCGGACGAAAAGGCCTCAAGGCAAACTCTAACTCAGGCTTCGTTATGTGGATGCCGTAAACTTTATAGAAACGGAGATATGTCCCGCTGGCTCAGCTGGGGGTCAAGCCAGTGGGTGTTACAGCATTCTGCCAGCTGTCTGAGATCTAAACGGTCTCCATTGTGTGATTTTACTATGATCTCATCAGTGATCAGCGATACTGTATGTGCTAAACACACTAGTATTATTCAAATCAAGATGGGTGCACATACTTAGAGACCCATGATTGTTTTCAAATGCAAAGACAGAAACACAAGAAAAAATATATACAGTACAGAGTAGGCCAATAGACAAATGCAGACACCCCAAAAAAGTTCAGCAGCCACACACACACCGCACCACAAACAGTTCTCTCCTGCTGCTACGCATTGGGAGATATGCTTGTAAATGGTAAATTAAAGAGCAGCCTCTGCGTTCGTGATAACGGGGGAAGTGTTTTGAATGAACTGAGCTGGACTGGGATGTTTTGTTGTGGTTTTAGGGTCACGAGATGGAGCAGAGAAGGAGCGTGTGTGTGACAGATTAGATTTCGTTTGTATGTGTGTGAAAGTTTTGTATAAGTTAAAGTATGCAAGAATAAGTGTAGGGGCCGGCCCTGAGTAGCTAGCCAAGCCAGTCAACCAGCAGAGGGTCTGATTACAGTCAGAAAACCACAACAAATGGAGGTGGTCAGACCCCCAGAAGTTACTGGGAAATTACAGATCTCCATCCTGCTGTCATCCTCCACTCCCCCCTCCCCTCCCCTCCCCTCCCCTCCTCTCCTCTCCTCTCCTCTCCTCTCCTCTCCTCTCCTCTCCTCTCCTCTCCCCCTTTCCTCTTCTAGGGAGAGCGAGTGAGTAGTAAGAGCCAGGAGGATTGCGTGCCCACCATGGATCTTCTGCCAGTGCACGGTCAGCACTGATGAGGTGCTGAGGTGTCTTGAGAATGTATAAGCTTTCCACACACACACACACACACACACACACACACACACACACACACACACACACACACACACACACACACACACACACACACACACACACACACACACACACACACACACACACACACACACACACTGCATAATGTATAGGCTATGTGTAGAGCATACAAACATACTCATTCACCCCAACCTAGGCACTAGGGGACTTTGAGCTCTCGACATCCTTACAAACTTTTTATAGCAACCCATCCCTCGGTCTCTCTACCCATCACAACTCACCTCCCATCCCTCGGTCTCTCTACCCATCACAACTCACCTCCCATCCCTCGGTCTCTCTACCCATCACAACTCACCTCCCATCCCTCGGTCTCTCTACCCATCACAACTCACCTCCCATCTCTCGGTCTCTCTACCCATGACAACTCACCTGCCATCCCTCGGTCTCTCTACCCATCACAACTCACCTCCCATCCCTCGGTCTCTCTACCCATCACAACTCACCTCCCATCCCTCGGTCTCTCTACCCATCACAACTCACCTCCCATCCCTCGGTCTCTCTACCCATCACAACTCACCTCCCATCCCTCGGTCTCTCTACCCATCACAACTCACCTCCCATCTCTCAGTCTCTCTACCCATGACAACTCACCTCCCATCCCTCGGTCTCTCTATCTATCACAACTCACCTCCCATCCCTCGGTCTCTCTACCCATCACAACTCACCTCCCATCCCTCGGTCTCTCTACCCATCACAACTCACCTCCCATCTCTCGGTCTCTCTACCCATCACAACTCACCTCCCATCCCTCGGTCTCTCTACCCATCACAACTCACCTCCCATCCCTCGGTCTCTCTACCCATCACAACTCACCTCCCATCCCTCGGTCTCTCTACCCATAACAACTCACCTCCCATCCCCCAGTCTCTCTACCCATCACAACTCACCTCCAATCCCGCGGTCTCTCTACCCATCTCAACTCACCTCCCATCCCCCAGTCTCTCTACCCATCTCAACTCACCTCCCATCCCCCAGTCTCTCTACCCATCACAACTCACCTCCAATCCCGCGGTCTCTCTACCCATCACAACTCACCTCCAATCCCGCGGTCTCTCTACCCATCTCAACTCACCTCCCATCCCTCGGTCTCTCTACCCATAACAACTCACCTCCCATCCCTCGGTCTCTCTACCCATCACAACTCACCTCCCATCCCTCTGTCTCTCTACCAATCACATCTCCCATCACACAAATGGCGCCGGAGGAGATGGCCGCCATTTTACGGTTTCCTAACCAATTGTGCTATTATGTGTTTTTTTTGTACATAATGTTTCTGCAACCATATCTTAAGGAAGAAAAGAGCTTCTGGAAATCAGGACAGCGATCACTCACCTCTTATTAGACGAAGATTTCTTCTTCTTCAACAACAACAACAACAACAAGCAGGACTCACACAATATTCTCCAAACACCCAACAGGTCAGACATCCCAATTATTCGCAAAACGAAGCAACGCAGAGGACGAAGAGCAGGATGCCTCGTCCGGACCCGCAGAAGCTAACTAGGAAGGCTGCCTTTACTGTCAATATTACTCGCCAACGTGCAATCATTGGACAATAAACTAGACGAGGTACGATCACAAATATCCTACCAATGGGACATCAAAAACTGTAATATCCCATGTTTCATGGAATCGTGGCTGAATGACGACATGGATATTCAGCTAGCGGGATACACGCTGCACCGGCAGGATAGAACAGCACACTCCTGTAAGACGAGGGGGGGCGGTCTGTGCATATTTGTAAACAACACCTGGTGCATGAAATCTAAGGAAGTCTCTAGATTCTGCTCGCCTGAAGTAGAGTATATTGTGATAAACTGCAGGCCACACTACTTGCCTAGAGAGTTCTCAGCTATACTTTTTGTGGCTGTTTATTTACCACCACAGACAGATGCTGGCACTAAGACCGCACTCAGTCAGCTGTATAAGGAAATAAGCAAACAGGAAACCACTCACCCAGACAGGGCGCTCCTAGTGGCCAGAGACTTTAATGCAGGGAAACTTAAATCAGTTCTACCAAATCTCTATCAACATGTTAAATGTGCAACCAGAGGGAAAACAATTCTAGATCACATTTACTCCACACACAGAGACGTGTACAAAGTTCTCCCTCGCCCTCCATTTGGTAAATCCGACCACAACTTTATCCTCCTGATTCCTGCTTACAATCAAAAATGAAAGCAGGAAGCACCAGTGACTCGGTCTATAAAAAAATGGTCAGATGAAGCAGATGCTAAACTACAGGACTGCTTTGCTATCACAGACTGGAACATGTTCCGGGATTCTTCCGATGACATTGAGGAATACACCACATCAGTCACTGGCTTAATCAATAAGTGCGTTGAGGACGTCGTCCCCACAGTGACTGTATGTACATACCCCAACCAGAAGCCATGGATTACAGGCAACATTCGCACTGAGCTAAAGGGTAGAGCTGCCACTTTCAAAGTGCGGGACTCTAACCCGGAAGCTTACAATAAATCCCTCTATGCCCTGCGACGAACCATCAAACAGGCAAAGCTTCAATACAGGGCTAAGATTGAATCATACTACACCGGCTCCGACGTTCGTCGGATGTGGCAGGGCTTGCAAACTATTACAGACTACAAAGGGAAGCACAACCGCGAGCTGCCCAGTGACACGAGCCTACCAGATAAGCTAAATCACTTCTATGCTCACTTCGAGAAAGCAACACTGAGGCATGCATGAGAGCTTCAGCTGTTCCGGACGACTGTGTGATCACGCTCTCCGTAGCCGACGTGAGTAAGACCTTTAAACAGGTCAACATACCCAAGCCTGCGGGGCCAGACGGATTACCAGGACGTGTGCTCCGTGCTGACCAACTGGCAGGTGTCTTCACTGACATTTTCAACATGTCCCTGATTGAGTCTGTAATACCAACATGCTTCAAGCAGACCACCATAGTCCCTGTGCCCAAGAACACAAAGGCAACCTGCCTAAATGACTACAGACCTGTAGCACTCACTTCCGTAGCCATGAAGTGCTTTGAAAGGCTGGTAATGGCTCACATCAACACCATTATCCCAGAAACCCTAGACCCACTCCAATTTGCATACCGCCCAAACAGATCCACAGATGATGCAATTTCTATTGCACTCCACACTGCCCTTTCCCACCTGGACAAAAGGAACACCTATGTGAGAATGCTGTTCATTGGCTACAGCTCAGCGTTCAACACCATAGTATCCTCAAAGCTCATCACCAAGCTAAGGAACCTGGGACTAAACACCTCCCTCTGCAACTGGATCCTGGACTTCCTGACAGGCCGCCCCCAGGTGGTGAGGGTAGGTAGCAACACATCTGCCACGCTGATCCTCAACACTGGAGCTCCCCAGGGGTGTGTGCTCAGTCCCCTCCTGTACTCCCTGTTCACCCACGACTGCATGGCCAGGCACGACTCCAACACCATCATTAAGTTTGCTGACGACACAACAGTGGTAGGCCTGATCACCGACAACGACGAGACAGCCTATAGGGAGGAGGTCAGAGACCTGGCCGGGTGGTGCCAGAATAACAACCTATCCCTCAACGTAACCAAGACTAAGGAGATGATTGTGGACTACAGGAAAAGGAGCACCGAGCACGTCCCCATTCCCATCGACGGGACTGTAGTGGAGCAGGTTGAGAGCTTCAAATTCCTTGGTGTCCACATCAACAACAAACTAGATTGGTCCAAACACACCAAGACAGTCTTGAAGAGGGCACGACAAAGCCTATTCCCCCTCAGGAAACTAAAAAGATTTGGCATGGGTCCTGAGAACCTCAAAAGATTCTACAGCTGCAACATCGAGAGCAGCGGTTGCATCACTGCCTGGTACGGCAATTACTTGGCTTCCGACCGCAAAGCACTTCAGAGGATAGTGCGTACGGCCCAGTACATCACTGGGGAAAAGCTGCCTGCCATCCAGGACCTCTACACCAGGCTGTGTCAGAGGAAGGCTCTAAAAATTGTCAAAGACCCAAACCACCCCAGTCATAGACTTTTCTCTCTACTACCGAAGTGCCAAGTCTAGGACAAAAAGGCTTCTCAACAGTTTTTACCCCCAAGCCATAAGACTCCTGAACAGGTAACCAAATGGTTACCCAGACTATTTGCATTGTGTGCCCCCCCCAACCCCTCTTTTACGCTGCTGCTACTCTCTGTTCATCATATATGCATAGTCACTTTAACGATACCTACATGTACATACTACCTCAATAAGCCTGACTAACAGGTGTCTGTATATAGCCTTGCTACTCTTTTTTCAAATGTCTTTTTACTGTTGTTTTATTTCGGTTAGAGCCTGTAAGTAGGCATTTCACTGTAAGGTTACACCTGTTGTGTTCGGCGCAAATGACAAACAAACTTTTATTTTATTTTATTTGATCCCTCGGTCTCCAGTCCCATCACAACTCACCTTCCTCCCTGTCTCTGTTAGAGTGGAGAGAGATTTACTGCCCCCAAAACACAACAACACATAACAAACCACGTCCCCCATTCCCCCGTCCTCTCACATACAGACTCACTTCTTTGCCAAGGTCGACCACAAAGGGCTTTATTAGTATGACAGGTTCAGACAAAATAGGGGGAGAGGGGGAGAGGAAGTGGCCCACTCCATGTGAGTACAGATTAAGTGAGGGGTTGAACATATTTTCTCTCTCTCTCACTCTCTTCTCGCGGTTTTCATTTCCCCAGCAGCTCCAGAAGACACGCCCATGTCCCTTTTCCACCCCCTCTCAGATGACCCTCCCCTCACACACACACAAACACACCTTTTCATTTGATTTGCTTTCCATAGTATTTCTATTTCTATTTCTATCTCTAAGCTACCTGGGAAAGGGCTAAGAATAGCACACATAACTTGCTAACAGATAACATTCATATACTGGCCATCTCTGAAACTCACTTAGATAATTAATTTCATGATCCAGCAGTAGCAATACACAGATATAACATCTACACAAAAGACAGGAATGCCTATGGGAGAGTTTCAGAGCCATATCCCTGTTAAACTCAATGAGGATCTCGTGTCAAATGTTAGTGAAGGGTTGTGGTTGTTCACCTGCCTCATATAAAGCCTCTTCTTTTGGGGTGCTGCTATAAGCCACCAGGTGCTAACAGTCAGTATTTGAATATGCGTGCAATGCTTGGTAGTGTGTGTGATGTTAACAGAGAGGTTTATTTTCTGGGTGACCCTAACATTGACTAGTTAGCAACTAGTTGTTCTCTCAAAAGGAAGCTTCTAATTGTGAATAATGCCTGTAACGTGACCCAGGCTATCACTCAACCAACTAGAGGGCACACCAATAATGTTAGATCTGTGACATCCACTTGCATATGTCATATCTCTTCACTAATGCTGAAGAGCTTTGCTCCAAAGCAATATCAGATCCCATTGGCTGTAGTAACCATAACATTACGGGCAATAACAAGGAAAGTCAAAGGTTGGGCCAAAAGTAATTTATAAGATGTTATACAACAACGTTTTCTCATGACAATTTTGTTGAAAAAATTAATGTTGGTCTGATGTGTATGAGAAAGTGGATCCAGAAGCAGCGCCGGAAGTAGTTGTAAAATGATTCATGTCAATTGTTGACAAGCATGCACCCGTTAAAAGAAATGTACTGTTATAAACTGTTAGAGCCCCCTGGATCGATGATGAATTGAAACATGTTATGGTTCAAACAGATCATGCAAAAGAGGTGGCAAACAAGTCAGGCTGCTCAGCTGAACGTCTGTGACTAAACGAAGAAGAAGTTATATCACCAAACCAAGATAACTGACATAAAACACAATGCACAAAAGACTTTGAAGTACCTTAAATTATGCAATGGGCAGAAAACCCAATTCATCTCCATGGTTCATTAAAGTTGACGTGTCATTTATGACAGAACCTTTGGAGGTGGAAAAACTCAGAAGTGAAATGACAAAACTGAACAGTGAACCATCATATTTTTGTATAAAATATCTAATAATGAAAGAGAAGGATTGCTGTTTTGAATTTGGTCAAGTTGGTGTGGGAGAGTTGGAAAAACTATTGTTATCCATCAATAATGATAAGCCACCAGGTGTAGACAACTTTGATGGGAAACTATTGAGAATGGTAGCAGACTGTGTTGCCATCACTATTTGCTATATCCTTAACCAAAGCCTTAAGGAGTGTGTGTCCACATGCGTGGAAGGAAGCCTAAGTAATTCCACTGCCTAAAAATAGTAAAGCACCCTTTGCTGGCTGTTCTTAGTAAACTGATGGAGATAATTGTGTTTGACCAAATACAATGCTATTTTTCAACTACAGACTTTCAGCATGCATATAGAGAAGGGCACTTAATTTGCACTGCACTGACTCAGATGACTGATTATTGGTTAAAAGAAACGATAATAAGATTATAGTTGGAGCTGTATTGTTAGATTTCAGTGCAGCCTTTGATCACAAATTGTTATTGAAGAAACTAACTTGTTATGGCTTTACATCACCTGCCATCACATGGTTGGAAAGTTATTTAACCAATAGAACCCAGAAAGTGTTCTTTAATGGAGCTTCTCTAAGATCAGATATGTACAGTGCGGTGTCCCTCAGGGCAGTTGCCTTGGGCCGTTAGGCTTTTTTATTTTTATAAATTATTTGCCACTGGTCTTACACAAAGACAGAATGACTATGTATGCGGATGATTCCGCACTCTACATGTCAGCATCCAAAGCCAGTGGGCTGACTGAAATTCTAAATAAGGAGTTACAGGCAGTATCAGAATGGGTGATTTAATAATACATCTAAGGTTAAAAGCACTGTATTTGGTTCAAAACATTCTCTAAGACCTAAACCTCAACTGGAGTTTTGCATAAAGGATGTGACCATTGAGCAAGTTGAGGAAGCTAAACTCTTAAGTATAACATTGGGTGGTCAATTATCATGGTCAAGTCATATTGACAAAGTTGTTGTGAAGAT
This sequence comes from Oncorhynchus mykiss, assembly GCF_013265735.2. Lineage (NCBI taxonomy): Eukaryota > Metazoa > Chordata > Actinopteri > Salmoniformes > Salmonidae > Oncorhynchus > Oncorhynchus mykiss. Next base: position 40,471,237 of record NC_048573.1, read on the forward strand.
GGGGAGGGGGTATGTATGTTATAAAAATATGTTCTGCTTTTTTTACACAACAGTCAATTGTATTAATTGCCCAAGCTCTGGTCTTGTTTCATGTTGATTACTGTCCAGTAATATGGTCAAGTGCAGCAAAGAAGGACGTGGCAAAGCTGCAGCTGGCTCAAAATAGAGCAGCACGCCTTGGTAGTTTAATCTTGTGGTCATCGATTTTATTCTCTGAAAAGTGCACATTTGCTAGCAGAATGGAAGGAAGTGGGGGTTTATTTGATCGACTACGAATTCTCAAAAGACAACCCACCCTCTGGCCCCTTTTTCTCCGCCTCCTCTTCACGCAAACCACGGGATCTGGGCCTTTTCCCGAGAAAGCAGTATATAGTTTGCATCGGGCTCGTCATACTCGTTAAAGGTGTAAAGCAGACCGAAGAAGGTTTTCCTCTAGGATTTTTCCTGTGCTTAGCTCCCTCCCATTTCTTTTTATCCTGAAAAATTCCCAGAAATTTGCAGATGTCAGGAATACCCATACCATGATGCAGCCACCAACATGATTGAAAATGAGGTGTCAGTTAGTCAGTGATGTGTTGTATTCCTTTACCGTGTTTTCTTGCAGTATTACTTTTGGGCCTTGTTGCATACAAGATGCATGTTTTAGAATATTTGTGTTCTGTATATTTGCATTCTTTTTTTCACTCTGTCATTTATTTTGATTTTGTATTTTTCACTTTGACATTACAGAGTATTTTGAGATCATTGTTGACAACAAATTACAATTAAATACATTTTAATCTCACTTTGTGACATACATTTTTTTGAAGAAATATAAGGGGTATATACTGAATTACAATTAAAATGTTTGAAATTGAAATACACTTTTAATAAGTGTGTTGAAGTGAAATGATAGTATATTTATAGTATACTTAAGATAAACAAGAAAAGCACATCTCGTATTTGAAGTATATTTTTAGATTTTAAAAATATTTAAGTACACTTCAGTATTATTATTTTTTGCTTGGGTGTGTATGTGTGTTGGGGGGCTCTGTGCCCACACCAGTGTGGCAGACATATACCTCTTCCTCATGGTGATGGATGATCAAACCACAGATTAAACTAACCATGTAATGCTATAAACCCGTTTGTGTGGGTGCACCTTTTACATACACAGTACAATACCTTCATGTACAGTCTGCATGTGGCTGCATGTTACAGTGTATAATATCCTCTCTCTGCATTGTCCTATTTTCCTTTCGGTCCTGTAGGGTCATTACTTTAGTACCTTGTAGTCCAGGCTCTCTCCAGCCAGGTGCTGCTGCGCGTCGGAGGCGTCCTCTAGTTAAAGAGCACCTTTAAAAGGTTCCACTTTATTTGTTCCGTCTGCCTGATGGATGGCGGTGCTGTTTGGTCATGTTCACCGGCTGCTACAGAGGCCTCTGTGTTTGGGGAGTCTTGTGTTCACAGCACTGTTGACAGATGCACTAGCATTGATTAAAGAGGCATGCGTCTCTTTACAGTGTATGTGTGTGTGTGTGTGTGTGTGTGTGTGTGTGTGTGTGTGTGTGTGTGTGTGCGTGTGTGTTGCATAAGGTGCCAATGCAGGTAAATGTATAGTGAGTCATTTTGAATGTGTTTCGTATCCGGACTAAAGGAAAAATGTCCTTTGTTCAAAGGCAGTGCACCTGCAGTGGATGGAAAGGGCTTGTCATCATCAGTCCCCCTTAGTATTTGTTGCATACCTCGGACTGTGTTTATGTTGTGCTCGGTTTCCTGTGTGTGTGCATGTGTGAACGGGGCTGACTGGATCTGTGAGAGCGTCTGGTTTTTGTCCTAAATGGCAATGTTCTTGAGGAGCTTCTGACTGCCCTTGTCTTGTTTACCACCCAGAGCTCTGGCTTGACTAGCTCTCGTTGACTCTCTATTATTCCCCCAGTGGACAATGGGATGTCTGCCTTCTGCATGGTTAAAACGTTTCATTAATGGCTCGGGACCTTATATCTGATGGAATGTGACTGATGATTTGAGTGTGCGTGGGTGTGTGTTTGCATGTTTGCGTGTGTCCGTGAGCCTCACAGTTGCCCATCTGTATGACTGTGCTCTTCCTGCCTACATAGCTCAGAGTTTTTTCATTGGGAGTTCCCAATGAATAGTCAGCATGCTAGCAGATACCCATAGACTTCCAGTCTTTGTGCTAATGCTAGTTAGTATTACCTCTAACGTCCATCATACAGAGACATAAAAACAGTATCCAGTCGTTCCTTTGACTCTGGGGGAGCAGATAAAGGGACTCATTACCAAAATCCTGAGGTTTCCCTTTAACCCCTACCTACTTTCACTTCACCCATAGAGCTAAGCACAGGCAAAATCCTAGAGGAAAACCTGGTTCAGTCTGCTTTTCAGTGGGAGACAAATTTGAGGACAACAACCTAAAACAAAAGGCCAAATATAGGCTGGAGGTGCTTACCAAGACGGCATTGTATGTTCCTGAATGGCCTAATTACAGTTTTGACTTCAATCAGCTTAAATATCTATGGCAAGACTTGAAAATGGTTGTCTAGCAATGATCAACAATCAACTTGACAGAGCTTGAAGAAGTTTTAAATGAATAATGTACAAATATTGTACAATTCAGGTGTGCATAGCTCTTATAGACTTACCCAGAAAGACTCACAGCTGTAAAAAGTTGATTCTATTGAATCAGTGGTTTGAATGGGTATTAAATTCGATATTTCTGTATTTCATTTTCAATACATTCCGATTTTTTTTTACCATTTTGAATTCACGCTGTAACACAACAAAATGTGACATAAATCAAGGGGCATGGATACATTCTGAAGGCACTGTAGGCTAATCAGACACATGAAAAGGCCATTTAACCTAAATTACCCTAGAGGAGTTTCCACCTTTACGAAGGGAGTGTGGATTGATCCCCCTAAATTGCCCAGGATAAGGGCAATTCCCCTAATAAGCAAATTCCCCTAATCTCCTTGGAATCTGCGTACTTTCCTGTCATACAGTTTGGTCGAGGTTTTTATGCCCCCATCCTCACCCGCCCACCCCTCCTTTCCCATTGGATCAGCCCATACTCTGCAGTCCCGTCCTTTCCCTGTGGACGAAAGGTGGGTGTACACAGAAAAAGGTTGTGACCTTTCATTCTATTGGTCAGCTCCAGCCACAAGGTATGAAATAACAACAAAGAGGGTACTGACTGACAGCTGTCACTGTAACTAGCTAACATACACCTGTCAAGAGAGGAGTCTCAGGTAAACATTTGCCTATACAAGCAGTTGGCGTGTTGAAGGTTGACATTTGTCTGACTCTTGCTGTTTGATAATTCCAGTGATTCCCGCAGGAATCTTCACTCTCTCTCTCCTCTTCCATCCCATCCTATCTCCCTTCTGCTAAAATCTTCTTCCTCCTGTCTCCTGACTCTGCCTCTTCGACCATACTCTCCTCCCTTTCCGCTTCCTTTGACTCTCACTGTCTCCTTTCCTCCCGGCTGGCCCGACCTTCCCCTCCCGTTCTGTGGCTGAGGGACTCACTGTGTGCTAACAGAACAGGGCTCCGGGCAGCTGAGCGGAAATGGAGGAAAGCTCAACCTATCATCCTTCCTCTCCCTCCTCCGTATCATCCCTGACCACTGGCTGTGTCCCCTCTGACTTGTATTTGTATTTATTATGGATCCCCATTCCTCTTCCTGGGGTCCAGCAAAATTAAGACAGTTTGTACAATTTTAAAACGTTACAATACATTCACAGATTTCACAACACACTGTATGCCCTCGGGCCCCTACTCCACCACCACCACATATCTACAGTACTAAATCCATATTTATGTATAGTGCGTATGTTATCGTATGTGTGTGTGTGTGTGTGGGTGTATGCATGTGTCTATGCCAATGTTTGTGTTGCTTCACAGACCCCGCTGTTCCATAAGGTGTTTTTTTTATCTGTTTTTTAAAACAAATTTTACTGCTTGCATCAGTTACTTGATGTGGAATAGAGTTCCATGTAGTCATGGCTCTATGTAGTACTGTGTGACTCCCATAATCTGTTCTGGACTTGGGGACTGTGAAGAGACCTCTTGTGGCATGTCTTGTGGGTATGCATGGGTATATTCAACATGTCAATACCTCTCATAAATAAAAGTAGTGATGAAGTCAATCTCTCCTCCACTTTCAGCCAGGAGAGATTGACATGCATATTATTAATATTATCTCTCTGTGTGCATCCGATGGCAAGCTGTGCTGTCCTGTTCTGAGCCAATTGCAATTTTTCTAAGTCTTTTTTTGTGGCACCTGACAACACGACTGAACAGTAGTCAAGGTGCGACAAAACTTGGGCCTGTAGGACCTGCCTTGTGGATAGTGTTGTTAAGAAGGCAGAGCATTGCTTTATTATAGACAGTCTTCTCCCCATCTTAGCTACTACTGCATCAATATGTTTTGATCATGATGTTTTGACCAGTCTACAATCTAGTGATACTCCAAGCAGTTTAGTCATCTCAACTTGCTCAATTTCCACATTATTTAGTACAATATTTAGTTGAGGTTTAGGGTTTAGAGAGTGTTTTGTTCCAAATACAATGCTTTTAGTTTTAGAAATATTTAGGGCTAACTTATTCCTTGCCACCCGCTCTGAAACTAACTGCAGCTCTTTGTTGAGTGTTGCAGTCATTTCAGTCACTGTAGTATCTGATGTGTATAGTGTTGAGTCATCCGCATACATAGAAACTCTGGCTTTACTCAAAGTCAGTGGCATGACGTTAGTAAAAATAAATAAAAAGCAAGGGGCCTAAACAGCTACCATGGGGAATTCCTGATTCTAACTGGATTATAATTGATAGGATTCCATTAAAGAACAGCCTCTGTGTTCTGTTAGACAAGTAACTCTTTATCCACATTATAGCAGGGGGTGTGACACATACGTTTTTCCAGCAGCACATATGTTTTTCCAGCAGCAGACTATGATCAATAATGTCAAAAGCTGCACTGATGTCTAACTTCAAGATGGACAGAGTTGCTCCCCTCCTCAAGAAACCAACACTTGGCCCCTTTGATGTCAACAACAACAGACTGGTATCCTTCCTTTCTTTTCTTCCCAAACTACTTGATTGTTCTGTCTCTGACCAACTCTCTTGTTATCTCTCTCAGAACGATCTTCTTGACCCTAACCAAGGAGGCTCACTCAACTGAGACTGCTCTCCTCTGTGTCACAGAGGCTCTCCGCTCTGCCAAAGCTGACTGTCTCTCCTCTGTTCTCATCCTCCTAGATTTATCCGCTGCCTCTGACACCGTTAACCATCAGATCCTCCTCTCCACCCTCTCAGGGTTGGGCGTCTCAGGTTTTTGCACACTCCTGGTTTGTATCCCACCTGGCAGGTCGCTCATTCCAGGTGGCATGGAGAGGATCTGTGTCTGCACCACATGCCCTCACTACTGGTGTCCCCCAGGGCTCGGTTCTAGGCTCTCTCTTTACACCAAGTCACTCGGCTCTTTCATATCCTCACATGGGCTTTCCTATCATTGCTATGCGGACGACACAACTACTCTTCTCCTTCCCCCCTTCTGACACCCAGGTGGCGACACACATCTCTGCATAACTGGCAGACATCTCAGCTTGGATGTTGGCCCATCACCTCAAGCTCAACCTCGACAAAACGGAGCTGCTCGCTCCAAGACATCTCCATCACGGTTGACAACTCCATGTTGTCCCCATCCCAGAGTACAAAGAACCTTGGTGTGACCCTGGATAACTCTCTGTTGTTCTCTGCAAACATCAAAGCAGTGACTCGCTCCTGCAGGTTTATGTTCTACAACATCCGTAGAGTATGACCTTTCCTCACACAGGAAGCAGCGTAGGTCCTAATCCAGGCATTTTGTCATCTCACGTCTAGACCACTGTAACTTTCTGTTGGCTGCAGATCTCCCTGCTTGTGCCATCAAACCCTCACAGCTCGCATCATCGTCAAGACCCTGCTGCCCGCCTACAGAGCAGCAATTGCACCTCCTTACCTTCAGGATATGGTCAAACCCTACATTCCAACCCGAGCACTCAGTTCCGCCACCTCTGGTCTCTTGGCCCTCCCACTCCTATGGGATGGCAGCTCCCACTTAGCCCAGTCGAAGATCTTCTTTGTCCTGGCACAGCAATGGTGGAACAAGCTTACCCCTAAAGTCAGGACAGCGGAGTCCCTACTCATTTTTCGAAAACATCTTAAACCCTACCTCTTTGAAGAGTATCTTAAATAACTCTCACGATGCCACTTCTCTTTTACCACAAGCGTTGACTTTGCTGATGGATACTTTGTTGAGGGAAAATGCACTTGATGCGATTGTGATGTGTTGTTGTCTCACCCAGCTATCTTAAGATGAATGCATTAATTGTAAGTCACACCGGATAAGAGTGTCTGCTAAATGACAAACATTTATGATTGAGCCTGTTTTATCGAGTGGTAACCCACGTGTAAGCTACAGAGAAAAGCTGTTTGACTTTCAGACGACTTGTGAATAGGAAGAACTTTGCAGCAAGTGTTTCTGATTATGCTGATGTGTGGTAACATTTAAATAAAACCCAGCCCTGAAACAAAACATAGGCTGGAAAGAATTTGCACCTCATTTCATAGGAAAAGACACGTAAGACTCACGGAAACATCCGAAGTCACACATTCAAGAACTTCAAGCCCAAATATGGCACTTCAAGCCCAAATATGTCATATATATGACTAAAACAATGACTTATTGACTTACACGATATATACAAAAGCATGTTGACACAACTTCAAATTAGTGGATTTGGCTATTTCAGCCACACCTGTTACTGACAGGTGTCTAAAATCGAGCACACAGACATGAAATCTCTATAGACAAACATTGGCAGTAGAATGGCCTTACTGAAGAACTCAGTGACTTTCAACGTGGCACAGTCATAAGATGCCACCTTTCCAACAAGTCAAGTTTGTCAAATTTCTGCCCTGCTATAGCTGCCCCGGCCAACTGTAAGTGCTGTTATTGTGTAGTGGAAACGTCTAAGAGCAACAACGGCTCAACTGCGAAGTGGTAGGCCACACAAGTTCACAGAATGGGACCACCACTGAAACGCATAGCGTGTAAAAATCCTCTGTCCTTGGTTGCAACGCTCACTACCGAGTTCCAAACTGCCTCTAGAAGCAACGAGATCGGTGTGGAATAACTTAACTGGCCTGCACAGAGCCCTGACCTTAACCCCATCAAACACCTTTGGGATGAATTGGAATGCCGACTGCGACTGTGCTATTGTGGTGGGCCTCACCTGTGTTAGCGCACATACACAATTTTTACAAAAATACTTAATTTAACTAGGCAATTCAGTTAAGAACAAATTCTTATTTACAATGACAGCCTACCCCGGCCAAGCCCTAACGACACTGTGTCAATTGATATACAGCCTGAAATCGAACCAGGGTCTGTAGTGACGCATCTAGCACTGAGATGCAGTGCCTTAGAACGCTTCGCCACTCGGGAGCCCAAATCATGTAGGCATACACACACACACACACAAACACACACGCACACTGGCATCAGGTGTCGAAGAAGGAGCCAGGTTGAGTGGGAGTTCACCAGACGTCTCTGACCTACAATTGCACCAGCGATATGGCAGGAGGGGGGATATTGGGGTTTAAGTGTTGAATCTGACTCTGTTGATTGTGTTAATGTGTCCCTCTGCTCTCTCCATGGTTCAGTCTGTTCACACACTTCCCATTGTGTGTCTGTCATCGCCTGTCAGTTTCCTGGGTGACACATTCACCTGTCTGTCACTCAGTTCTGTTTATTTAGTTATGAGGATCTCTCTAAGTGTTTTCAGAACCACCACTCTAGGGACAAGGTCCATCGCCTCTCATGCCTTCAGTTCTGACCCTCTCCTACAAACTTGCGTGTGCATGTGCTTGTCTGTCTATCCATCTGTTTGTCTGTCTAGATTTTTCGAGATATAGCACACATGAGTATAGTAGCTGATAGATGCCTTTCTTAGTGAACCTGAGTGAATTTGTTTGTTGTGACAAAAATGTGCTTTATACAGTATGGTATGTGTCAGCAGGCAGGTTTCTATTAGCCTGTTTAATAATGAGTGTTTGTGTGTGTCAGTCAGACATCCAGGGCTTAGCTTGGCCATGACTACTTGCGGGCAGGTCCTAACAACATGAAGCCGCAGGCACTCTCCCAGACCATCTTTCATTGAATCTCTCTCTCTCTCTCTCTTCGTCTCTCTTTCTCTCTCTTTTCCTCTCTCTCTCTCTCCCTTTTCACCCAGTTTTTCTCCTCCTTTTCCTCCATAATTCATTCGAGTCATAAAACCAAGGTGGGTTGAAAGATACGCAGGAAGATGAAGAGAAAAGGATGAAGAAGCCAGGGAGTGGAAGAAGTTGGATGAGTGGGATGAAAGAGAGAAGGAGATAGAGAATTCCCCCACTCCTCAATGGTGTAATTTATATTATTGTGTTGGAGAGGAGTGTGCTGTCAGAGCTGAACTGTTTGTGTGGGTATGTGTGTGTGTGTTCAGAGAACAAACATTCTGAACACACCCTGGGGCTACTACAGGCCTGTATGGATCTGCCCAAGGTTTAGTGCCCGCTCAGCACACTCTGACCTCTCTCCCCTGACCCCTCACCTCTCAGGCTATGTCCTCCAGGTAGAAGGTTAAGCTCTGTTCCGATACACCTGTTTTCAAAATATGTCGCCAAAAAACCCAACTAAAATTGTGTTTGTGTGTTTGTGTGTAATTGTGTGTATTTGTGCGTGCACAAAGTTAATGCATATTTATTGATCTTTTATATGGAGAATTTTTACAAACAATCATGTTTGTACAGTGGTGTTTTAATGGGCTGCAATGCTTCAGTCAGCCTACCTGATGCAGAATGAGTTGGACGGTACAAGACCTTACTACCACCAGGTTAGCCCCAGCCAGCATTCCCCACCCTCCCCAGCGCCTGTCCGTCAAACAACAAGCCCCTACCTGCCCAGGTGAGCCTGCTGCTCTTCCCCAAGCGGAAGCCTCAGGGGACGGGGGCACCAAGGTGGAAGGGAGGGGGGTGGTGTTGGTGGTTATCTATCAGTCTTTTCCTCCACTCTGAGATTGATAGCCTCTTCAGCACTGATGAATAGGGCCACGTGGGGCTTGTCGTAACGGAGGACAGGTTGCTATCAGCTTCCCCTTGATGAAGTGAGCTGCTTGAGTAACAGGAGTGGTTTAATATACGGGCTGCAGAGAGACCGAGGGGGGGGAAACCACTGAGAGGTGAAGAGCTGCCTGCAGGCATGCTACTGTATGGACTGGAGAGCAAAGGAGCATGTATCGGTTACATACCAGTGGGATATCATGTTACTGGGCCTCCATGGCTTAATGTATTAGTACTGCACTGTGGTACTACATGCTTAAATCTGTGTACTGGTAATATGATTATGATGCCTAAGACTTGAGAGAGGTATTCAGTCATTTGTGTGTGTGTGTGTGTCGCTGGTGCAATTGTAGGTCGGAGACTTCCAGCGAACTCCTACTCAGCCTGGTACTGCTTCTTCTTCGACACCTGATGCCAGTGTGTGCGTGCCTGTGCGTGTGACCGCTGAGCTTGCACATTGGTGCAGGGCATTGGGTTGAGGCTGGGAGCACTACAGGGGCAGCGCAGGAAGATGACTGTCAGAGTGGTGCAGTGAGTGTGACATCCATCAGTCCTGGTGGCCTGTGCGTTCATAAGAGAGGCCTGACAAGCTGGGCCCTGCTGGAATTGGCATACTGGGCTACCAGAGTAAATGAAGCACCTTGTTAACCATGTTAGGGCCAACTTAAACAGGATAAAACCAAACTGAAGCTCTCTCCCTACCCGACCTGTTTTTCACCTCTCATTCTACCATCTCTCTCACTCTTCTTCTCTCGCACCTCCTCCTTTCACCCTCTCTCAATCCTCTTTCTCTATCCCCCTCTGTATCTCTACCTCTCCTCCCTCCTCCCTCCCGCTCATCTCTATCTCATTAAGTGCTATGGGCTGCTAGCCCAGGGGAAGAGGAGACAGGGAATACTCTACATTTCTGAGCCTTCGGAAGCTGCCAAGCCTGCCTGTAATCTGCCCTGGGCCACAGGGAGGGAGGGAGGGAGGTAGAGAAGGAGGCCCAGGATTTACTAACAGGAGGGAGTGGGAGCCAACCAGATACCCCTCTCTCTCACTCTGACTCTCTTGATCTTACTCTCCCCTCTCTCTCTCTCTCTCTCTCTCTCTCTCTCTCTCTCTCTCTCTCTCTCTCCTTGCCATATCCATCTGTCTCTGTCTTCCCTATATCTTTTGTTCTTCCTCCATCTCTTTCCTGTACAATCCATCTTTTTTTCTCCCTCTTTCTCTGCCAAGAAACACAGGGAACACTCCTCATCCTAATTCTTCCAGATAAGTAGGCCTACACACAGGCATGCACACACACACACATACACACACACACACACACGCACGCACGCACGCACGCACGCACGCACACACACACACACACACACACACACACACACACACACACACACACACACACACACACACACACACACACACACACACACACACACACACACACACACACACACACACACACACACACACACACACACACACACACACACACACAAACATTCAAACACCCACGCGCACACACACACCCCACTGGTGCCCATCTTTTCCTGGGGTCTAGGTCCTGCCCTTGGTCTGCTGTGGAAATACATTTTCTCCTCTGCCCAGTCATTTGCCAGCCTGCCAGTTTCCGTGCCTGCTGTGACTCCTCGCAGTGCCCGTTTACAGAACTGCTTACAGAGCCACTGATGTGGGCAGGAAGGTCACCATATCCGCACAGAGTCAGAACATACTGAATCATCTCTTCCTGTGTTTCCCAACATTAGTCTATGAAGCTGGTGCAATCCTTCATCCTCATCAGACGAACGTCTCCAATGGCACTCCAGTGATGTCACTCCTGGTCCGGCTGCATATAGCTGACGCTCCTGGAAAACCCTGACCTATTTCCATATCCCATGTCGTTCTATATTTTAAACAGCTCATCCAGCAAGACAGGCTGCGGATAGGTGCACTTAGTAGGAGAGGGAGGGCTGTGGAGGAATCGCTCAGTGGGACAGTTGCATGCACAGACACACACACACACACACACACAGGCAGGTGCGATGGCTGCCGTCTTACCGCCTGTCTTTACGGATTAGAGATGTTGTGAGCCGTCTGCGGTTCGGTGCACATACACACTCAGTAAGACCGCGGACCCCCAAGAAAACGTTTCTCCTCAACAAAACGACAGGGAAAGGAGAAAGGAGAAACAGCGTGTTTGTTTGGAAAGGGAGAGAATCGGGGCAGAACCCCCGGAGAAAGAAAAGAGTATGGCTGAAGAAAGGAGGGATGGAAAAGAAAGGAAAGGAAAACCGGTTGAGATGTTTGCTTTAGGGGGAGGGGGTAGAGGGGAGATGGGAGTGGGGCAAGGGGTTAGAGCCAGCTCATTCAATCCAGTCTACCTCTGGCCTCTGAAAGCCTCGAAACGCCTGGAATGAGATTGGCTAATCCTGTCGGAATGTGTCGGCCTGGAATCCAACTGGTTACAGATTGGATACAGAGAGACAGTCCACTCGGTTTACACTAATGCCATAGTCATCTAGACAGCATATCTACTGACACAGCAGGGACACTTCTGTCCTGCATGAGGGAAACCTCGACCTCTCACTACTAAGGATCATTGCTCCTTCATACTGAACGGGGCCTGAACCTCATTTGGATGGAAAAGGAGCATCAATCAACTGTATTGGATTCCTGCCTTTCTTTCCTCAGACATCACACCAGTGCAGCTATCCCTTGTGCTGCTTGTACCAGACACATGTGTGTGTGTGTATGTGTGTGTGTGTGTGTGTGTGTGTGTGTGTGTGTGTGTGTGTGTGTGTGTGTGTGTGTGTGTGTGTGTGTGTGTGTGTGTGTGTGTGTGTGTGTGTGTGTGTGTGTGTGTGTGTGTGTGTGGTCAGGTTAGCCATATATCCACACCTGCACAGGTCATTACTTTCACACGTAACGGCCAGTTAACACTGAATCGGTGTGATTGAGTGTGTGTGTCCACGATCAAGGATTGCGTGACGAAATGTAGAGAGAGAGAGAGAGAGCGTGTGGCGACATATTAACAAATGAATGGATTAACGATTGCTTCTTCAGGACTGGTTTGAGGGCCTTCTCAAACATGGCGATACAGAAAGAGAGAGAGAGGAAACATGTGAAAGAGCACAAAGTGAAAGACAGACAGATGAGGGGAACAAAGGTGAGAGGTGTGGGCTGCAGAAAGGACCAAAGAGAGATTTAGGAGTGACTGAATCGTCTTCAGGGCAGAGATGGGAGGGGATTATGGACTCCAAAAATGACATAATGCACACACACACACACACACACACACACACACACAATACACACACGCACACACACACACAACACACACACACACACACACACACACACACACACACACACACACACACACACACACACACAATACACACACGCACACACACACACACAATACACACACACACACACACACACACACATACACACACACACACACACACACACACACACAATACACACACACACACACACACCCTCCATACTCCCCTTTCCCTCATACATGCCTGCTCTTTACTCAATGCCATCCTGGATTAAATAGGCAGATTGATCGATGGGTGAGATCATTATCTTCGCCTTATGCCCGGCATTTTGCAAACACTCCGACGAGACCTTCATGTCAATACCACCAGCAACTTGGTCTCGCTCTGCAATTGCATTTGTACCACTCTCAAACGCAACTGGACCTACACTTGATGACATGCTTCCAAAATCTCAAACTATTGAACAACTTTTTATTCTGTGTCGGAAGACTCCGTTCGTTTTGTTGACAATGGTGCCGGCTACACCAAGTCCTCACGCATTGGACAACTGAGATATGTTGTAATGCTTTTATTGTTTATCTCTGGTAATGTGCGACCAACCTCTGGGCCGGTAGACGCCATGCAATCCCTACCAACTCCCTAGGATTTTAAAACAGAGCAGGTTTATGGCCTCTTTGCACTGTCAGAAGACTATTTCCAAAAATAGACATGATTAGAATATGGGCCAAAACGACAAAAAGCAGACGTAATGGTTTTATCAGAAACTTGGCTAAAGAAATGTGTCAAATAACTCGATTTGACACATGTTTTTTATTAGAATGGATCGGATGAGTAAAGGAGGAGGGGTTGCAATTTATGTGAAATCCGAGTTGAACAACTCTGAAATTCTCTCGATTACCAAAGCCAAACGTTTTGAATTGCTTGATGTTAAAGTGAACATATATAAGGACTCCCACATCACTGTGGTCGGCTACTACAGATCGCCATCGGCTTCGGGAGGTACAATTACAGTTGAAGTCGGAAGTTTACATACACCTTAGCCAAATACATTTAAACTCAGTTTATCACAATTTCTGACATGTCTGTCTTAGGTCAGTAAAGATCAGCACTTTATTTTAAGAATGTGAAATGTCAGAATAATAGTTGAGAGAATGATTTATTTCAGCTTTTGTTATTTCATCACATTCCCAGTGGGTCAGAAGTTTACATACACTCAATTAGTATTTGGTAGCGTTGCCTTTAAATTGTTTAACTTGGGTCAAACGTGTCGGGTAGCCTTCCACAAGCTTCCCACAATAAGTTGGGTGAACTTTGGACCATTCCTCCTGACAGAGCTGGTGTAACTGAGTCAGGTTTGTAGGGCTCCTTGCTCGCACACACGCTTTTTCAGTTCTGCCCACACATTCTCTATAGGGTTGAGGTCAGGGCTTTGTGATGGCCACTCCAATACCTTGACTTTGTTGTCCTTAAGCCATTTTGCCACAACTTCGGAAGTATGCTTGGGGTCATTGTCCATTTGGAAGACCCATTTGTGACCAAGCTTTAATTTCCTGACTGATGTCTTGAGATGTTGCTTCAATATATCCACATAATTTTCCTGCCTCATGATGCCATCTATTTGGTGAAGTGCACCAGTCCCTCCTGCAGCATAGCGCCCCCACAACATGATGCTGCCACCCCCGTGCTTCATGGTTGGGATGGTGTTCTTCGGTTTGCAAGCCTCCCCCTTTTTCCTCCAAACATAACAATGGTCATTATGGCCAAACAGTTCTATTTTTGTTTCATCAGACCAGAGGGCATTTCTCCAAAAAGTACGATCTTTGTCCCCACGTGCAGTTGCAAACCGTTGTCTTGCTTTTTTATGGCGGTTTTGGAGCAGTGGCTTCTTCCTTGCTGAGCAGCCTTTCAGGTTAAGTCCATATAGGACTCGCTTTACTGTGGATATAGATACTTTTGTACTTGTTTCCTCCAGCATCTTCACAAGGTCCATTGCTGTTGCTCGGTGATTGATTTGCACTTTTCGCACCAAAGTACGTTAATCTCTAGGAGACAGAACGCGTCTCCTTCCTGAGCAGTATGATGGCTGTGTGGTCCCATGGTGTTTATACTTGCTTACTCTTGTTTGTACAGATTAACATGGTACCTTCAGGTGTTTGGAAATTGCTCCCGAGGATGAACCAGACTTGTGGAGGTCTAAACTTTTTTTTCTGAGGTCTTGGCTGATTTCTTTAGATTTTCCCATGATGTCAAGCAAAGAGGCACTGAGTTTGAAGGTAGGCCTTGAAATACATCCACAGGTACACCTCCAATTGACTAAAATTATGTCAATTATCCTATCAGAAGCTTCTAAAGCCATGACATCATTTTCTGGAATTTTCCGAGCTGTTTAAAGGCACAGTCAAGTTAGTGTATGTAAACTTCTGACCCACTGGAATTGTGATACAGTGAGTTATATGTGTCTGTAAACAATTGTTGGAAAAATGACTTGTGTCATGCACAAAGTAGATGTCCTAACCGACTTGCCAAAACTATAGTTTGTTGACAAAAAATTTGTGGAGTGGTTAATGACTTCAACCTAAGTGTATGTGAACTTCCAACCTCAACTGTAACTCTCTTACAACTGTATCGGACTCTTTTAAAGAACTGTGTGACTATCTGAAACTCGCTCAATTAATGAATGTGCCTGCAAGACTGAATCCCAGAGCACCTAACAAATCATCCTTATTGGACAATATTCTAACGAATACCCCTCACAAATACACATTGACTGGGATATTCTGTAATGATGTCAGTGATCACTGTGCAAGTGCTTGTGTTAGAAATACAAAAATGACCAAAGCCAAACCCCGTTATATTTTTAAAAGACATTTTAGACAGTTTGATGAGCATGTGTTCTTACATGATCTGTACCATAATATTGACAGAGTAAGACTGATTCCCGATGTTGACACTGCCTGGGACAATTTTTATATGAAATGTGTGTCGATTTATGATAAGCATTCCCCTGTGAAGAAATTTAGAATCACTGGTTTTCAGATAACTTGGCAGAATGAATTAGAAAGAGAAATATCTCTTGGGCTCAAGCTTGACACACAAATGCTCCTGTTGAGTGGGCCTCCTTCCGAGGTCTAAGAAACAAATGCACAGGATTGATCAGGAAGTCCAAATCAAATTACTGTTGAAATGCAGTCACAGAGAACCTAAACAACCCTACCAAGTTCTGGAAGCTAATCAGATCAGTGTCAGGTTCTAATGTATCCTCTGGCCTTCCTGACCATTTAATGATGGATTCTAACGAAGCGAAGGATAAAGCCCATATTGTAGGGTTTTTTAACAAGCACTTCATATTTGCCTGTCCAGTTTTTGATAACAGTGGGGCCCAGGCCTCTAATGTAAGCTCTGTTACAGTCAACTGTGATATAGGACCTCATGTGAACCATTTTAACTTTCAGCCTGTATCTTATACTGATGTCTATGAAGCACTAAAGGCAATAGACACTAAAACGTCTGCCGGTCCAGACAACCTGGACCCCTACCTCTTAAAGATAGCAGCTGGTATTATTACTGAACCTGTAGCTCACATTTTCAACTTGAGTCTCTTGACCAATTCCATACCCAGCATTTGGAAATCAGTTCATGTCCTCCCACTGCTAAAAGGTGGAGATCCCTCAGATGCTAATAACTATTGTTCTATCTCTAAACTCCCTATCCTGGCCAAAGTCTATGAATCCCTAGTGAACTCACAGTTAAAAAACGTCTTCATTGATAAGAACACACTGAGTGGGGTTCAAGTCTGGCTTTAGACCGGGACACAGCATCACAACTGCAGCTATGGCAGTGGCCAACAACATCATTAATGCACTTGATAAAAAGCAACGTTGTGCTGCTCTGTTTGTGGATTTATCAAAGGCCTTTGATTCAGTTGACCATGAATTGTTGCTAGCTAAACATTGGTCTCAGTGAAGGGGCAGTAAATTGGTTTAGGAACTATCTTTCTGACAGAACACAATGTGTATATACTGACAATCACAAGTCTAGCTTTCTTGAGATTAACAGAGGTGTGCCCCAGGGTTCCATTTTAGCTCCTGTGTTGTTCTCAATTTGTATTAATGATTTGGGAAATGGGATGCAACCAGTAAAGTTACATCTATATGCAGATGATACAGTATGAATGTGTTCCTTCTCTGGTTCAGGCTGTTAAAGAGCTCCAGACTGCTTTTCAGTCTCTGCAGGCCTCCCTTTAAGATCTAAAAATCGTCTTGAATGTACAAAAATCTAAATTCATGACTTTTACCAGAGCTAGAACTCTTTCCAGAGAAGGTTAGCATTGTCACATCTGGTGGCTTTTCCATTGACAAAGTGTCATCCTACAAATACCTAGGTATTTGTTTGGATGACAAGTTGTCCTTGAAAGTTCATGTGGATAATCTTGTGACAAATCTTAAATTTAAATTGGATTTTTATTTTCGTAATAAGTCTTGCATCCCGCTTATGGCTAGACAGAAGCTTGTTCAGGCCACTTTTCTCTCTGTAATTGATTATGGTGACTTGTTGTATAAGCATGCAACCTCCTCCGTCTTACAGAGACTGGACTCTGTTTATCATGCATCCTTGCGGTTTATTACAAAAAGTCACTCACCCACCATTGCACATTGTACCAAATGGTAGGTTGGACCTCACTTTATATGCGCAGAAAGATACATTTGTATGTGTTCATCTACAAAGCCCTTTTGGGTAAACTCCCTCTTTACCTCTGTATTCTGGTCTCCTTCCCCACCAGCATTTACCATACCCGGTCTGCTAGGTGGGTGCTACTTAAAGTCCCCAGGACATTCACAGCATTAGGCAAGACTGCCTTCTCTTTGTGTGCATCAGATGCATGGAATAATCTACAATCCATGTGTAACATCTGCTTCCAACTCACACCCTCAAACACCTAGATCCCCTGAACGCAACTCACTCTCCAGATCCCGATCACCGGAATTCTGATCACCTGTTCACACACCTGTATGTCATTATCACACACTATTTAGTTCAGGTCTTTGCACCCCATCACTGTGAGGTATTGTTTGTTTTGTGACACGGCTTTTGGATCGCTGGGTTTCCTCTGATTGTACTCCTCCCGTGTATGATAGTTTTTGCCTGCCTCACTAACGACGCCTTTTGCCTATTCCCTGCCTGTACTTTAGCCTATCGGATTTCCTGTTATCAACCTATTGCCTGATCTCCCGGACTACGTTACCAGCCTTTACCCTGCCAGGACTGCTGGCTTTTTGGACCCCCTGTGTATGACCTTCTGCCTGCCCCTGGACCCAGCTACCTGCTTCCTCCTGTGGTCCTTTGCAATAAACACCTGCTGCACTTGATCGAGATATGTTAGTGCCACTGAATGAATTTAAAATATTGATGGGAGTCTCTGTTACAGAGGAGTGTAAATGCTTTTTTTTAGGCTGGATCTTGTTGTTGTATGTTTTAATGATGTAATGTATTGATTGTTGCTGCCTTAGCCAGGTCTCCCTTGAAAAAGAGACGCTGGATCTCAATGGCCTTTTCCTGGTTAAATAAAGGTTAAATAAAATAAATACATACACACACACACACGGGCCAGTCAGATGGTGCAGGTGTCACATGCATAGATACTTGACCAGCACTCCCTACGACTCCCTCTCCAGCTTAACTGCTTGACTAACTGGGTACACGCTTACTGTCCATCTCCTTTTTCTCTCCCGATTACATAGCAATTATGGGTTTGATATAAAAAGATGACGATGATGAATAATAAGATAGCTGTTATTCAACATATCTCTGGTCATACAGAGGGACTGTAGTATGTGTGACTTGGGGAACCTATAACCTGTACGTGTGGTGTGGTGTGTGTATGGGATTGGTTGCTCTAAAAATATATATAAACACCCAGTATTTTATTTGAGTGTTTTACCCAATAAATTCCTGGGAGTTTATATATATACAGTGCCTTGCGAAAGTATTCGGCCCCCTTGAACTTTGCGACCTTTTGCCACATTTCAGGCTTCAAACATAAAGATATAAAACTGTATTTTTTTTGTGAAGAATCAACAACAAGTGGGACACAATCATGAAGTGGAACGACATTTATTGGATATTTCAAACTTTTTTAACAAATCAAAAACTGAAAAATTGGGCGTGCAAAATTATTCAGCCCCTTTAAGTTAATACTTTGTAGCGCCACCTTTTGCTGCGATTACAGCTGTAAGTCGCTTGGGGTATGTCTCTATCAGTTTTGCACATCGAGAGACTGACATTTTTTCCCATTCCTCCTTGCAAAACAGCTCGAGCTCAGTGAGGTTGGATGGAGAGCATTTGTGAACAGCAATTTTCAGTTCTTTCCACAGATTCTCGATTGGATTCAGGTTCTGGACTTTGACTTTGCCATTCTAACACCTGGATATGTTTATTTTTGAACCATTCCATTGTAGATTTTGCTTTATGTTTTGGATCATTGTCTTGTTGGAAGACAAATCTCCGTCCCAGTCTCAGGTCTTTTGCAGACTCCATTAGGTTTTCTTCCAGAATGGTCCTGTATTTGGCTCCATCCATCTTCCCATCAATTTTAACCATCTTCCCTGTCCCTGCTGAAGAAAAGCAGGCCCAAACCATGATGCTGCCACCACCATGTTTGACAGTGGGGATGGTGTGTTCAGCTGTGTTGCTTTTACGCCAAACATAACGTTTTGCATTGTTGCCAAAAAGTTAAATTTTGGTTTCATCTGACCAGAGCACCTTCTTCCACATGTTTGGTGTGTCTCTCAGGTGGCTTGTGGCAAACTTTATTAAACAACACTTTTTTCACTTTTTATGGATATCTTTAAGAAATGGCTTTCTTCTTGCCACTCTTCCATAAAGGCCAGATTTGTGCAATATACGACTGATTGTTGTCCTATGGACAGAGTCTCCCACCTCAGCTGTAGATCTCTGCAGTTCATCCAGAGTGATCATGGGCCTCTTGGCTGCATCTCTGATCAGTCTTCTCCTTGTATGAGCTGAACGTTTAGAGGGACGGCCAGGTCTTGGTAGATTTGCAGTGGTCTGATACTCCTTCCATTTCAATATTATCGCTTGCACAGTGCTCCTTGGGATGTTTAAAGCTTGGGAAATCTTTTTGTATACAAATCCGGCTTTAAACTTCTTCACAGCAGTATCTCGGACCTGCCTGGTGTGTTCCTTGTTCTTCATGATGCTCTCTGCGCTTTTAACAGACCTCTGAGACTATCACAGTGCAAGTGCATTTATACTGAGACTTGATTACACACAGGTGGATTGTATTTATCATCATTAGTCATTTAGGTCAACATTGGATCATTCAGAGATCCTCACTGAACTTCTGGAGAGAGTTTGCTGCACTGAAAGTAAAGGGGCTGAATAATTTTGCACGCCCAATTTGTCAGTTTTTGATTTGTTAAAAAAGTTTGAAATATCCAATAAATGTCGTTCCACTTCATGATTGTGTCCCACTTGTTGTTGATTCTTCACAAAAAAATACAGTTTTATATCTTTATGTTTGAAGCCTGAAATGTGGCAAAAGGTCGCAAAGTTCAAGGGGGTCGAATACTTTCGCAAGGCACTGTATATATATATATATATATATATATATATATATATATATACAGAGTGTGCGACTCTCTTTATTTGGCTTACAATTGCTTACAGTTTATTCAGCGTTGGTCATCACCTCCACACAAGATCATTTCCTCTGGGTGTGCTCCAGCTTTTTATTTGTATGGGATGGTTTCCCGTGTGTGTGTGGAGCGTGCAATACAACATGTGGACCTCATGCTCCTGATTCACCACCTCCACCGGGCAACGCAGGCAGCCGGTTCAGACAACCACACACGGTGCGCGATGCGGTGGCACGCATCACAGTTTGGCCAGACTCTGTTTGAGTGTGTTGTGTTTGTCATGTATGGCTTTATACCTGCCTTCCGGGCTGAACAACACACTCTTGCAGAGAGAAAGCGTTTGGGGGGGGGGGGGGGGGGGGGGGGGGGTTGTGACTGTGACTGTGTGACTGCATTGCATAGCCCTGGGGTTAGATGGCAGACTCTTTATCCCCGCCAGCCGGCCACACGCCCAGGGAAATATAATATCCTGCTGTTTGTTTGGCCTGATTGGTCACAGATGAGCCACCCTGATAATACTCAACACATGGGACCCACAGACATAGCTAGGGACATACAGAGACGTACAGTCATCACTCCGAGGAGACTAGAGACACGGGTTGGGGACGCCATTTCGGCGGTGCTACAGTTCTCCTGTGGTGACAGTCACTGTGCTTCTGTTTGCTGTGGAGTCAAGTGGGGTAGAGAGGAGTTGAAATGGGGTTAAGGCAGAGGCTACAGTGCTGAAGAGATTCACTCCGCTCCCCTTAAAATATGCATTTAATGGGCCATCGGAGCACATCTAGCAGAACATAGTGCTTCAGTGAGGTGTCGCCTTGTATCTGGGCCTACCTCAGAGCTCAGACTGTAGCAGTGACAGTGTGGGACAAGGGAATACGCCTCTTTAAGGACAAATTGACTATAAGGAATGGCAAATCGGGGTTTGTGTGTCTCTGTGTGTTTGTGTGTCTGTATGCATGTGTGTGTGTTTAATGACACTATGCCAAAGGAGATGGAAACGTTACTGCCATTGATCTGCACTTTAAATGGAGAATGTATGAATATATAAATCATCTGACAATGACCTGTGACTGCGCTTACATCCATCTTTCTCTCTCTCTCTCTCTCTCTCTCTCTCTCTCTCTCTGTCTCTGCACAGAGGCCCCTGTCTGCCAAGTCCACTCTCTCAACACAGGCCAATAGCATTTGAGTTGCCTCCATTTTAAATCAAAGACGAAGCAAGTTCTCCTTATCTCTTTCTTGCTCTCTCTCACACATGCGCACGAACACACACACACACACACACACACACACACACACACACACACACACACACACCCACCCACCCACCCACCCACCCCCCCACACACACACACACACACACACACACACACACACACACACACACACTCACCCACCCCCTCACCCCCTCACCCACACACACACACACACACACACAGACACACAAACACACACACACACACACACACACACACACACACACACACCAAGTGGAGGAAGGGAAGAAAGATGGAGAGTGTTAAGACCTGCCGTTAATGGAGGGTCCAGGCACACATCTGCTTTACCAATGAGGGTCAGACGGAGAGAGAGTTTAACTTCTTCAACACAGAGAGACGCCATACACACACACCCATCACAGCTAACCACAGAGGGAGCGGAGAGCATGGGGGGGGGGGGGGGAGAGAATGGTTTAGGGAGCAGGAGAGTGATAAAGAAACAGTGGTCACGGTGAGGTGAAGGATTAAGGTGATGGAAGGGCCCAGGAAAAGAGAATTAAAACAAGGAAAGGATATGAAATACACCAAATGGCCAAATGATGACGTGGAGTCCTCACAATGCGGACATGAGGACATGTGATGCTGCAGTCGTTTGTGTATCATTGGTTTCACCTTGCCAGCCATCTGGTGGAAGCGTTTGCCAGACAGGGGCGGGATCTTCCTCCTGATAAGAGCAGACGTGCCTCCCTGGCCTGTGATTGGCTGATAGGCAGGAAGTGGAGCCGAAGAATGTTTCTCGGTGGAGATGGAGATCAGGTGCTCAGTGTTCAGCTCTACAGTTATATGGTTATTACTATTATCAAGTAACGGAGTCTGGTCTGCCAGGAAAGACTAGGCATAAACTGCAGATGAGGGAGCCTTCCCAGGTGTGTGTGTGTGTGTGTGTGTGTGTGTGTGTGTGTGTGTGTGTGTGTGTGTGTGTGTGTGTGTGTGTGTGTGTGTGTGTGTGTGTGTGTGTGTGTGTGTGTGTGTGCGTGCATGCGTGCATGCGTGCGTGTGTGTTTGTCGGTCGGGACGGGCTGTTTTGATGTGGGTTGTGTAAGTGTTGTGGTGGCAGAGTT
The DNA here is from genome assembly GCF_013265735.2 of Oncorhynchus mykiss. Lineage (NCBI taxonomy): Eukaryota > Metazoa > Chordata > Actinopteri > Salmoniformes > Salmonidae > Oncorhynchus > Oncorhynchus mykiss. Next base: position 40,493,646 of record NC_048573.1, read on the forward strand.
TGGGGTGAGCTGTTGTAACTTCTCAAGGGATTATGTTCTGAGTTGGACTGTGGTGTTATGACGCCTGGTATGTCTGCACCTTAGCACAAGGCCATTGTGTTCCGGAACTGTGGACGTATTGAAAGAACTGTTGTGTAAACAAAACAATTGTATTACCACCTCTCACTATATAAGGGACATGGAGCCATTTACTCTTGGAGTTCTTCCCTGTGAAATCAGAGGTAGATCTCCCCATGCAGCTGCTTGTAGTAAAGACGTTTCTGTTATATCAGTAAATAGTCTCTGCCTTATCATTTGGATATTTGGACGGTGTGTTTGGAGTGCTGACATGTCCAGATGGACTCATACGCAGGGGTGCTCCCCAAGATCAGGGTGGTTGGGTGGTGGTTGGGTGGTGGTTGGGTGGTGGTGGTCGTGTGGTGGTTGGGTGGTGGTGGTCTGGTGGTGGTGGTTTTGTGGTGGTTGGGTGGTGGTGGTCGGGTGATGGTGGTCGGGTGGTGGTGGTCGGGTGGTGGTCGGGTGGTGGTGGTTGGGGGGTGGTGGTGGTTAGGGGGTGGTGGTGGTGGTGGTTGGGTGGCGGTGGTCGGGTGGTGGTGGTCGGGTGGTGGTTGGGTGGCGGTGGTCGGGTGGTGGTTGGGTGGCGGTGGTCGGGTGGTGGTGGTCGGGTGGTGGTTGGGTGGCGGTGGTCGGGTGGTGGTGGTTGGGTGGTGGTTGGGTGGTGGTGGTCGGGTGGTGGTGGTTGGGTGGTGGTGGTTGGGCGGTGGTTGCTCCTCTACCTCTCCTTGGGGAGTTATTGTTATTCCGCACTGATTCTCACATCTACAACCATGTGCTGGTCAGATAGGAGAGGGAAGGCCTAAAGGTGATCACTTCAGCAAAGGAAGCAAAAACAACACAGATGAAGACGAGGGGAGGGGAAACAGAGAAAAGGGAAGGTGGTTACTTTCCTTTGCGTGGCTAAGGCTGGGGCTGAGGGTAAGGACGAGACTGGGGCTGAGGGTAAGGACGAGGCTGGGGCTGAGGGTAAGGACGAGGCTAGGGCTGAGGGTAAGGACGAGGCTAGGGCTGAGGGTAAGGATGAGTCTGGGGCTGAGGGTAAGGACGAGGCTGGGGCAGAGAGTAAGGACGAGGCTGGGGCTGAGGGTAAGGACGAGGCTGGGGCTGAGGGTAAGGACGAGGCTGGGGCTGAGGGTAAGGCCTAGGCTGGGGCTGAGGGTAAGGCCGAGGCTGGGGCTGAGGGTAAGGCCGAGGCTGGGGCTGAGGGTAAGGACGAGGCTGGGGCAGAGGGTACGGGTGAGGCTGGGGCTGAGGGTAAGGCCGAGGCTGGGGCAGAGGGTACGGGTGAGGCTGGGGCTGAGGGTAAGGCATTGTGTGCGGCAGTAGGGAAACAGCAGCAGGTTAGATCAGGGCCCACACACGTCCCTCTGGAAGAGATCAGGAAAATAGATGAAAGACCAGAGAAGAAAGGATCCCGCGGGGTGATCGAAAACGACGGGAGGGAGAGAGAGAAAGAGAACGAGGAGGAAAGGAAAGCAGGTGAGGGGGGGTGAAGTGAGAGAAAATGTGGATGGGAGTCGGACACATAGGGCGATGGATGGGAGGCGTTTGCCATCATTGAGTGTCAGTGCCCTTCGTCCGTGCCCCCCCCCCACCCCCCCACCCATACCCAGCTGTCATGAAGCAGGTAATGTGGAAAAAGGAGAGGGGTCAGGGCTTTGCTTTCTGGGTGTCCCATGTCTGAAGTCTGGATTCAATGTTGTGAATTAAAAGCAGCTTTAATCTTTAAAAGCAGCACTTTAAAACCCACGCCGGCACCAGTTCAGAGAGGTGAGTCGGGGAACAGAAACATTGATGAAGACATGAAAGAGAGAGGAGCGTGGAAGAGATTAAGAGACGGAAAGCAAGGGAAATGGGTCTGAAAAACGGGGAACATACCATGTAGTTAAATGAATCATTCTGCACTTAACAGGAATACGGTACATATGGGTGGAGCTGATGGCTCAGATATTAAAAAGTGGGCGAGTGACTCATCGATTTCGGTTGAAATCTTTCATGACCCTTCCGTTTGGTCTTGCTCTTGGTGGTTTCGCTGTGTGTCACTCTCTTCAAATCAGAAACACTTCAGGTTTCATTTACCAAGCGATGATGAGCTCATCGGGGTGTGTGTGTGTGTGTGTGTGTGTGTGTGTGTGTCCTCAGGGTAAGTCACAGTGTGGTCCAGTTGTGGTCCAGTTGAGTGGTTTGTTATGGTCCATGGTTCCTCTGATCAACAGCCATGCAGACGGATGCTGCGTGTTCTCTGAAGGATGACAGAGAGAGGAGGTGACAGTGATGTTCCTCAGGGTAGAAGCCTATACTGGCTAACCCAGGATGGACACAGTGTGTCTGTGTGTGCGTGTGTGTGTGTTTGCATGTGTGTGCGTGTGTAAGAGAAAGATTGTCATGATGATGCTTCTGTCATGCTCGCATACGCACACGCACAGGCTCAACCACTCCCTCATTTAGCTACTTTCCTGCTAGTCTTCCATGACTCACTCTCTCTCCCCTGACCAGTCAGCGGGTGGGACAGCGCATAGAGGCTCTCTCAGTCAATCTTTCGCTCTCTCTCCCTTTCAGCCTTTTGGATCTTTCTTTGACTGATTCTCTCTCTCTCTCTCTCTCTCTCTCTCTCTCTCTCTCTCTCTCTCTCTCAATTCAAGGGGCTTTATTGGCATGGGAAACATGTGTTAACATTGCCAAAGCAAGTGAGGTAGGTAATATACAAAAGTGAAATAAACAATAAAAATGAACAGTAAACATTACACATACAGAAGTTTCAAAACAATAAAGACATTACAAATATCATATTATATATACTGTATATATATATACAGTGTTGTAACAATGTTCAAATGGTTAAAGTACACAAGGGAAAATAAATAAGCATAAATATGGGTTGTATTTACAATGGTGTTTGTTCTTCACTGGTTGCCCTTTTCTTGTGGCAACAGGTCACAAATCTTGCTGCTGTGATGGCACACTGTGGAATTCCACCCAGTAGATATGGGAGTTTATCAAAATTGGATTTGTTTTCGAATTCTTAATAATCTAATAATCTAATATGGTCATACATTGGGCAGGAGGTTAGGAAGTGCAGCTCAGTTTCCACCTCATTTTGTGGGCAGTGAGCACATGGCCTGTCTTCTCTTGAGAGCCATGTCTGCCTATGGCGGCCTTTCTCAATAGCAAGGCTGTGCTTACTGAGTCTGTACATAGTCAAAGCTTTCCTTAAGTTTGGGCCAGTCACAGTGGTCAGTTATTCTGCCACTGTGTACTCTCTGTTTAGGGCCAAATAGCATTCTAGTTTGCTCTGTTTTTTTGTTAATTCTTTCCAATGTGTCAAGTAATTATCTTTTTGTTTTCTCATGGTTTGGTTGGGTCTAATTGTGCTGCTGTCCTGGGGCTCTGTGGGGTGTATTTGTGTTTGTGAACAGAGCAGCTTGCTTAGGGGACTCCAGGTTCATCAATCTGTAGGTGATGGCTTTGTTATGGAAGGTTTGGGAATTGCTTCCTTTTAGGTGGTTGTATAATTTAACGGCTCTTTTCTGGATTTTGATCATTAGTGGGTATCGGCCTAATTCTGCTCTGCATGCATTATTTGGTGTTTTACGTTGTATGACACAACATCGCTACACACAAACACGTGGACATAATGCAGACATTGCCCTGCCCCCCCTCCACACACACACACACACACACGTGGATGGTGCCTCTGCGGATGTCTGACGGTCTGTCGCTTCTCTGTGTCTTCGTTGCGTCTGTCTTGGGGCCGATGTGATTGGCCGTGTGACTGGCAGCCTGCATCGCACTGCCGTCTCTCACACAGCACATGCTAGTCTTTAACCTCCTCTAATGATTCCCATTCCTCCTCTCCCCTCTTCGCTCCTCCCCGCCCTCTAAATGAATGGAATGATGTCATCCGATACCTTTCTGGCTTTCGTGGCCACTCCTTGCGAGTGCGGCGTTTGAAGTGTGTTTGGGGGGGGGGGGGGGGGGGGGCAGTATGAGAACGTGTGTGTGTGTGCTTGTGTGCGTGCGTGCGTGCGTGTGTGTGCGTGCCTGTTCGTGTGTGTTTGGTGTGTGTGTGGGTATGACGAGGGGGGTTGCATGATTGGGACATGGTTGGGGTAACGTAGGTGTGTAATGGGGAGGAGTGAGAGCTTTGCTTTGAGATCTGGTTAGGGATCTGCTACGGTTATCGTGGAGGCAGGCTAAATGGAGTGAACGTTTTCTTGAGGATCTCAGTGTGTATCCCTATGGAACATTGTTTTGGTTGTAAATCACCTCACAGATGAGCTGTAAGTGAACCTCTCTGGCTAAGAGAACCGTATCATGTGACGAGGGGATTTTCCTCTTGTTAAAGCTGCTCTTATGAGTGCACCTGTTCCCTCTCACCAACTTCAGCAGGTGTGTGTGTTTTATGACAGAGCGGTGTGTGTTTTATGACAGAGCGGTGTGTGTGAGGGTGTAGAACTAACTCTCCTCTCATTTGGTCTGGATCTGAGGTAGCAGTGTGAAAGATGAGAAAGTGGTACTGGGGCGTGTGTGTCTGTGTGTGTGTCTGTGTGAGGGATTGTCTGTGTGTCTGTGTCTGGGTCTGTGTGTGTGTCTGTGTGTGTGTGTCTGTGTGTGTGTGTCTGTGTGTGTGTGTATGTGTGTGTGTGTGTGTGTGTGTGTGTGTGTGTGTGTGTGTGTGTGTGTGTGTGTGTGTGTGTGTGTGTGTGTGTGTGTGTGTGTGTGTGTGTGTAGACTTAGGGGAGCTGTCTGGGATGTTGGCCAGCATTGCTGGTGTCTGCATGCTCATTTCAACAGAAGTAACCCTCTGTGACTGGCTGCTCTGCTCTCCTCTCATCTGCTAGGCTGGGGGGCTTACATAAGCCTATTTACTGTCCCTAGGGGATCCCCCCATCTTCTTCCTCCTTTCCTCATCCTCGCTCCATCCAACACACCCCTCCCTTATCCCTCGAACACACCTACTCATCTAACGCATTCTCTCCATTGCTCCAGCAGGCTTACCTATCCTTAAAACACAACACGCCTCTCTGTTCAATCCCTCTGGCACACGTCCCTATCCCCCTTAGGAGGATTCCTTATCCCCGTAACACAGTCTCCTCCCTCCCTCTCTCTCTTTCCCTCCCTCCAGCAGATCCATTCCTCCCCAATACACCCATCCCATTCCCCTATGGAGTTTCTGTAAGATTCAATGGATCTCTGTGCATTGAGATGAGTCTCTTTTCCTTTCCCCTGGGTATTATGTAGTATACGTATACGTAGTCCTTCCCACTTTTTGTCCTTGGGCCACATCCCTCTATTTCTGCTCCTTTTTCCCTCTTCCTTTTCTGTTTTCCCCTCCTCCCTCTTGTTTATCTTCATATCCACTCTCACTGTCAACCAGGAAGTAGTCGGTCAGTGTGTGTGGAAGTGTTGCTCAAGCACGGGACAAAACAACCTTACGGTGCCCACGTCCAGAGGAACCTTGAACGCAGTCAGGCAAGGTGTGAACGCAGTCAGAAAAAAACACACATGCATGGACACACACATCCACACGCAAACAAACATGCATACACACACACACACACACACACACACACACACACACACACACACACACACACACACACACACACACACACACACACACACAGACCCTACACACACATTGTTATACCCACACACTCTCCTAAATTGCAGCTGGCCTCTCTTTTCCCACGGCCCTGTGAGTGTGTTTTGTCTGGGAGCGGCAGGGCTTATCTCTGTCGTGTCACAACAGCCCCGTTTGTGTTGGAGGGGATTTGCAGCCTCTAGGGCCACAGGGCCACCAGGGCAGGGCAGGGGGCCACGGGAGCAAAGGTCAAGACTGCAGCACTCATACAATACAGCCACACCGCAGGAGACAATGTCAGAGAGTGAGTATGCAGAAGAGATACCACACACACTTTTAAGCGCAAACCGTAAAGATACTCTCTCACAGAAAAATCCTATTGTCCCCTGAAATGCTTTTCGGTCATAGCCGTCGTGGAATTTGGCAAGTGGAATTATGCAACGGTGGTGTTACAGTAATAGTGGTCCTATCTCTTCATCTCGTTCCCGGAGATATTTAACCTTTTGAGAGTTCACTGAATTAGCAGTCTTACGGTGCATTCGGAAAGTATTCAGACCCTTCACTTTTTCCACATTGTGTTACATTACGACTTATTCTAAAATGGATTAAATCACTTTTTCCCCTCATCTACACACAATAGCCCATAATGATAAAGCAAAAACAGGTTTTTAGACATTTTAGCAAATGTATTCAAATAAAAAACTGAAATATCACATTTACATAAGTATTCAGACCCTTTACTCAATACTTTGTTGATTGGGTTCAAGTCCAGGTTCTGGCTAGGCCACTCATGCAATCATGCAGCGCATTTTACAGCCAGCAAGCAGTTCAGCAGGTACACCGGCGGGCCCCGGGGGCAATACATTTATAAAACCTTGACTTGGAAGAGTTCCAGTGTTGGATAGCCATAGCCAGCTAGCTAACATAGCATCTATCTCTGTTTGAGCTGGGTGTTTGAGTAGGGTAAACTAGCTAGCTGCACTCACTAGCAAGTGAAAGTGGGGAAAAAATACAGTGTGGTGCCTGCTGTTGAGGCTACGGTAGACTTTCATTGCAAAACAGTCTGTTTAATGAATGATTTGGTGACGTGAATATATTTAGTACAGTTTTATCTAAAAAGGATAACTTTTTGAATGTTTCACTATTTTTATGGAATTCACTGAGGAGGATGGTCCTCCTTTTCCTCCTCTGAGGAGCCTCCACTACACCAAAACAGGCAGATATTTCAGGAGGTCTTTTCAAACAGCTCTTACACTAAAATGGCATTATCATAATTCTAACAATTTCAGAGTATTATTCCAACCTCATAGTGCGGAAATATACACTGAGTACACCAACCATTAGGTATAATTTCTGTGTATTGAGTTGCCAACCCATAGCAGCCTCAATTCGCCGGGGCATGGACTCTACAAGGTGTCGAAAGCGTGCCACAGGAATGCTGGTCCATGTTGACTCCAATTGCGTCAAGTTGGCTCCATATCCTTTGGGTGGTGGACCATTCTTGATACACACGGGAAACTGTTGAGCGTGAAAAACCCAGCAGCGTGGCAGTTCTTGAAACAAACCGGTGCGCCTGGCACCTACTACCATACTCTGTTCAAAGGCACTTCAATCTTTTGTCTGGCCCATTCACCTTCTGAATGGCACACATACACACATACAAAAAATGTCTCAATTTGCCTCAAGGCTTAGAAATCCTTCTTTAACTTGTCTCCTCCCCTCCATCTACACTGATTGAAGTGGTGTTGTCAATAAGGGATCCTAGCTTTCACCTGGATTCACCTGGTCAGTCTGTAATGGAAAGAGCAGGTGTTCCTACTGCTGTATATAAAACACAGAAAAATAATGTTTTGGACTGCATTAGGCCTTTAACGTCTGTTTAGGAGTGGACAGCCCTGGAGATAAACTACTGACCAGGACTAATTAGAGGAGAGGAAATATGTATTGTGGGAGAGAAGAGTTTGGACTTACCCAATTGGAAGCTACTTTCAGAAGGTTATGAAAAGGAGGGTAGTTGGGTGGTGGTGGTGGTGGTGGGATGGTGTAGAGGTGGGGGAAAGGAAGTAGGACGAGTAGCACAAGGTGGAGGAAGAGGGGATCGTAAAAAAGAGCGGAGTAGTGGAGAGGAGGTGTAGCGTGTCAGTATAGGAGATCTACAGGGAGAGGGGGGGCGAGAAGGAGGGCTAAACTCTGGTCTGGCTGATTCCTGGTTCCTGGTGCGTCCTCGCCCCGGGAGCACCGCCCGGACCACAGCACAGGGAACTCTTTGTCCCCTTTCCCAGATCATTGTGTTTTCCAACTCCCAGAGAAAATGATCTGGACTGCCTGGTCTGTGGTGGGCTCAAATGTCGGAATGTCAAGGGTCTCCCAGACACCCGTTTATCCATGTATGCCTAGAATCATGTGGAGGCACAATCAGGCTCTCGGGAACTGCACATACACACGCATTCTAAAAGTCTTGCTCTCTCCCTCTCTCTCACACACACACACACCTGTATTTCAGATTTCCATCATCCTCTTTTTGAGAACACACACATCCAGTCCAGGAGGAAGCTGTTGACCACCTGCGTGATTTCTCAGAGACACAGCTGTGGAATGGCCAAAGCTGTAAAAGCCTGGAGGGTCTTTGATGGCACTAACACTCTACTAACTCAGCTAAACACAATCTGGCTACAAAGACCTTTAGGGTGGGAATGTGAACCCACAAGGTCACAGCTGGTCAACTTTACACTCCGAAGTCTTTCCTCTGATTTCTGTTTCATCCCAAAAAATGGAACCCTATTCCCTTGTGCACTACTTGGACCAGAGTCCAATAGGCCCCGGTCAGAGTAGTGCACCGTAAAAAGAATAGGGACACTACCTTGCTCTCACAGCAACCACAGACACGTATCCCAAAACGTTCATACTGTAGCTACCACGTTATTGTTACTTCTGTAGGTTTCTGTCAGTTCAATAGCGATATTATGGCTGTGAGCTATAAAGAGAGTCTCCTCTCCTCCGCGGTCGCTACATGAATCATTCATGACGAGTTCTATCTGAGATTCTGAGACGGCTCCTCTCTCTCCTTCTCACTGGCCAGTCCTGGGCCTTTGTAAGGGAGAGACGGCGAGGGTAGTGTTTGATGTGTAAAATGCAAGCCTTTTTAAGTCCAGACGTTAAATATTCATATAGGAGGCAAACATGAGTCCTGGAGAGGATGGTACTTTAGGGAGAGAGAATGAGGAAGGAATGCCCTTGGTAAAGTTTGTGTGGGGTGGAAAGAGGGTAAACGGTAGGCATAAACATGTCAACCAATGACGGGGGATAATAGCTGTACACGTGTCTTTTTCATACAACGCTTGGGATGTGGGATGTTATCGGGCAGCTATACAGTGTGAGACTTCCCTCTGTGCCTCTTTCAATACACCCTCACTCACTGACTACGGTGGCAGAAAGAAGTCAAGCGTACCTGAGACCTTTGTGTGTTTCATGAGTGTCTGAGAGTCTATAGCAGGCCTCTCCAATCCTGTTCCCGCAAAGCTACTGTCCTGTAGGTTTTGACTCAAACCGGCAGGCAGGCAGACAGACGGACGGACGGACGGACGGACGGACGGACGGACGGACGGACGGACGGACGGACAGACAGACAGACAGACAGACAGACATCAGTGTTGACGACGGACTGCTGGGTTGAGAAGTCTGCTTATTGAGGCCCTGAATATATCAACGGAGGGAGAGAGAGAGGGAGGGAGAGCGAAAGGTGGTCGAGAGAAATTGAAAGAGGGAGGGAGTCGGTTGAGACTGGCTCCTTTGTGCAAAGGTTTGGGTGTTGCCGGAGTATTGAGCGGGTACGGTCGAGCTGGATGAAGCGGTACGGGTTGGGTCTGGAGCCATGGGGGACATGTCTGCCTCTGGAACAACAGACCATATTAGGACTAAATCAATCAAACAAGTATTAACAGTTACGGCACGGGTCACACAAAAAACCTCGCAAATCAATTCAGATAAATGAAGCACGATTAGGGATAGCATTGAAAACCCAAAGTAGAATGCGCCTCAAAATACTTCAATTAGCCGTACTGAAGAAAAACGTAGGCCGCCATGGCTGTGTCTGCGTGTGTGGTCGGGATAGAAAGCCATGCTTTTGCTGTGATTGTGTTGATTGGGACGGTGGTGTGACACGTTCACACGCTTACGTCCGAGTTGTGACATCAGTGGTCCTTACAGCTTATCGTCCCCGAGTCTGGTGTCGGATATCGTAGGCCTACTTTGAACGCACGCACGCACGCAAGCACGCACGCACGCACGCACGCACACACACACACACACACACACACACACACACACACACACACGAACACACACACGAACACCTGCTGGTCCAAGCTCTCATGCTCAAGGCCAGGTGTTTCTCCCTGCTCACTATTCTACGACATTGTGTTTGAAAATAGATCCTAGGCCACTCCAAATGTGGTCATGAACCCTGCTGTAAACTCTGCTTATGGGCAAGACCAGCTGCTTGAGTTGTAAGAGCAGCAGGACTCACGTTTAGGTTATCAGCCTTAGTGTGGCCTCTGTCCCCAAGGACCTTGTTGTGTGTGTGTGATAATGAGTACTGTTGACTGGCATTTCTGGCTGGTTCGCTCCACACCCTCTAAAGATGGGCGTCTGCCCGGTCCCAGTGAGACGCCAGCCTGTCGGCAGCGTGTGTACGTCCCTGTAGCAGGTGTGTGTGCGTGTCGTGGTGTATATGTGTCAGATTGGCTAGCTACTGATACTGTGCCGCGCCCCTATGTCTGAGGAGAGATACAGTAAATGAGAGTATAGAATACTGTGAGTGAATGTGTGTGTGTGTGTCTGTGTGTGTGTGTAGTTAATGTGTCGCTGTGGCTCCAAGTTGACTGTGAACAACAAGGTTAATGGTTTACCTCTTGAAAGACTTATAGTGAGACACAGAGACCCAGACCTGGACTCCAACCCAGTGCCAGTCACTTAACTTCCCCTAACTCTTACCCTCAGTCTCAGTCCAACAACTCCAAATGCCACATTTGCCATTTCCACCCTGGAACTACAATGCACATAGAGCCACACAGAGATCACAGCATTCAGTCACTCACACCACTGAGCAGAAACAGAGAGATCAAAGAGCCACATGTAGCAAATTAACATGTGGGACCTAGGGAGGGTGAAAGAGGGAGGAAATGACAGAAATAGAGGAAGAAAGAGGGAAGGAGAGCGAGAAGGAGCGGGGGAGGACTTTACCTCTGGACCATGAGAGAGAGGGAGAGAGAGAGAGAGAGAGAAAGAGGGAGAGAGAGAGAGAGAGAGAGAGAGAGAGAGAGAGAGAGAGAGAGAGAGAGAGAGAGAGAGAGAGAGAGAGAGAGAGAGAGAGAGAGATCGAGAGAGAGAAACGTTGAGCAGTGGGAGAGTGAAAGAGTATCAGTCAAAGAAAGATCCAAAAGGCTGAAAGGGAGAGAGAGCGAAAGATTGTCTGAGAGAGCCTCTTTGCGCTGTCCCACCCCCTGACTGGTCTTCGCCTCCCCTACAGTCCTGAGAAGCCAGCCCCGAACAGAGAGAGAGAAAGAAAAAAGAAAGGAGAAGAGAGAAAAAGAGAGGGGACACACACTAGCTCAGGACTCTGGAATTCGAAACCTTTGGAGCAACACACACACACACACACACTTACACACACATACACACTCATGCACGGTCTCTGTGGTGATTTGGATCGTTCACAGCGGGAATAACTCTGAGAGATCGAGAGAGAGAGAGAGTGTGTGAGAGAGAGAGAGAGCGAGAGAGAGCGGGAGAGATTCTTTCTACATTTCTTTACTCTGGACTCTACTGCTACACCATGGCACCTGTCACGGGCAGAGAATCACGGACCTAGGAGCGCCACATTGCCAGGAACACACAGATAGCAAGACAGTACAAAGGTAAGACATTCCCTTCCTTTAATTCCCTGTGGGAGGGGGGGGGGGGGGGGTTGTTTATCATAGTTATCTGTGCAATTTAAAGTGTCTGTTATCTGAACAGTTGTTGGAAGCTGAGTGTGTGTGTGGTTGTTTGTGTGAGTGTGAGTGGACGGGTCAGTGTACTGGTGGGTGATTTATAGACGTATGGCTGCCCTGCTCATAGCCAAGTGGTGCTTTTTGCACAAAGATCAAGTCAGTCCCAGTAAAAGTAAACACATTTAGTACAGATTTCCAGTTGCCTGTTCAGGTTATTTCTTATGAGAGTGACCAGCGGAACAAAAAAGAGAATAATCTCTCAACACCTGAAATCCAGTACACCCCACTTCTCCCTCCCCCTATCCCTCCCTCCCCCCCGTCCCTCCGTCCCTACCCATCCCTCCACACGCTGTCACTTTAATCTCATTTAGCTCGGGCTTTTCTCTCCTTTCTGCACGTTTTGTAAAGGGCTCGTTTGAACGAAGGGAGCTTATTCCTCTCTTTCTCTGCCTCTCTAAAGTAGCGCAGAGTACATTCAGGCAGCTAATATCTGAAACAGATCTGCTTTATCTGTGATCTCCAATAATCCCACAGGGACCTTCGCCCTTTTAACCCAGTGTCCTTGGTACTCAAAGACCACATCTCCCCCTGAATATTTGACTGAACATTCTGGAGCACTTGAGCTAAACGGTAGACTCTGTACTTGTGTCTCTTTGGAGGTATCTACTGTAGATCTATGTGGTTTGTGTCAGTCTCTCTCTCTCTCTCTCTCTCTCTCTCTCTCTCTCTCTCTCTCTCTCTCGTTCTCTCTCTGTCTCTGCTTTTGTCTGTCCTTGAGGTGCTGTGTGAGTGCGGGCCATCACTTTGGAGGTCCGGACCTGTGTAATTTATTTTATTTTATTGCATTCCTTTTATGTGTGTGTGTGTGTGTGTGTGTGTGTGTGTAGGTGTGTGTGTGTGTGTGTGTGTGTGTGTGTGTGTGTGTGTGTAAATACATAAGGTGCAATATTAAAACTTGGTTGTGAATCAGCAGTTTTCCTCTTGACAGTCACTCAATTAGCCCATGTTAGTTAAAACATTTTAGATTGGTTAATTAGTCTAGTTAGTCTAGCCAGAAATCTAAACTTCTCGTAAACATGGCCAAATTACCAACCAATTTTGTTAGTCACTGTCACGATCGTTGTTGGAAACGTGCAGCGTGATCTGGGTTCCGCATATTTTATTTGTGAAACGTACAAAAACAATAAACAGCAAACGAAACGTGAAGCTATGGCGTGCACATAGGCAACCAACCAATCACAAGATCCCACAAATATCCAGTGGGAAAAGACTGCCTAAATATGATCCCCAATCAGAGACAACGATAGACAGCTGCCTCTGATTGGCCAACATAGAAATACAAAAACTAGAGTACCCACCCTAGTCACACCCGACCTAACCAAATTAGAGAATAAAAGGCTCTCTAAGGTCAGGGCGTGACAGTACCCCTCCCCCCCCCCCGCCCCCCCCCCCCAAAGGTGTGGACTCCGGCCGCAAAACCTGACTCTATAGGAGAGGGTCCGGGTGGGCATCTAGCCTCGGTGGCTCCGGTGCGGGACGTCAGCTTCCATGGCGGCTCTGGTGCGGGGATCGTCGCCGGAGGAACCGGACCGCGGAATGGCCCCCGGAGGAACCGGACCGTGGATCATCGCCAGAGACTCCGGACCATGGATCGTCGCCGGAGGGACCAGACCATGGATCGTTGCCGGAGGAACCGGACCGTAGATCTTCGCCGGAGGAACCGGACCGTGGATCCAGGAGGCTCTGGACTGGGAACCCTCACAGGAGGCTCTGGACTGGGAACCCTCGCAGGTGGCTCCGAACTGGGAATCCTCGCTGGAGGCTCTGGACTGGGAACCCTCACAGGAGGCTCTGGACTTGGAACCCTCACAGGTTGCACCGGACTGGTGACACCACTTCAGGGCGAGTGCGGAGAGCAGGCACAGGATGTACTGGGCTGTGGAGGCGCACTGGAGACCTGGTGCTTAGAACCGGCACAAATTGTACCGGAACAATGACACACTTTGCACGACAAGTGCAGGGAGCTGGCACAGGACGTACCGGGCTGTGGAGGCGCACTGGAGACCTGGTGTGTAGAACCGGCACAAATTGTACCAGAACGGTGACACACACTTCAGGGTGAGTGTGTGGAGGAGACACAGGACATACCGGACTGGGGAGGCGCCCTGGAGGCCAGATGCGTGAAACTGGTGCAGATGACACCGGACTGGTGTCTCGCTTCTCAGCACGCCCGCTCTGCAGCACTCTCATCGCCAACACCTCTCTCCGGAATCTTTCGTTGAGTTCCTCCTTCGACTCCCTGACGGTCTCTGGCTCATTCCTCATTCCTCCACCCCCCAAAAAAACATTTTGGGCTTACTCTGTGGCCGCGAACCTCGGCGTCGTCGCTGTCCTTCCTTCACCGCTTGTGTCTGCTTCCATGGAAGGCTTTCGTCTCCTGCCGTTATCTCTTCCCAAGCAAAGGCCAGCTGTTTCAAGCAGACATTTTCATCCTGTAGCTCTAACTCCCAAAAGTTCTGGGACACTGTAAAGTCCGTGGAGAACAAGTGCACCTCCTCCCAGCTGCCCACTGCACTGAGGCTAGGTAACACGGTCACCACCGATAAATCCATGATTATCGAAAACTTCAACAAGCATTTCTCAACGGCTGACCATGCCTTCCTCCTGGCTACTCAAACCTCGGCCAACAGCTCCACCCTCCCCGCAGCTACTCTCCCAAGCCTCCCCAGCTTCTCTTTTACCCAAATCCAGATAGCAGATGTTCTGAAAGAGCCGCAAAACCTGGACCCGTACATATCAGCTGGGCTTGACAATCTGGACCCTCTATTTCTGAAACTATCCGCCTCCATTGTCGCAAACCCTATTACCAGCCTGTTCAACCTCTCTTTCATATCGTCTGAGATCCCCAAGGACTGGAAAGCTACCCCGGTCATCCCCCTCTTCAAAGGGGGAGACACCCTGGACACAAACTGTTACAGACAGTCCAGGGTGTCTCCCCCTTTGAAGAGGGGGATCCTGCCCTGCCTATCTAAGGTCTTCGAAAGCCAAGTCAACAAACAAGATCACTGACCATCTCGAATCCCACCGTACCTTCTCCGCTCTGCAATCTGTTTTCCGAGCCCGTCACGGGTGCACCTCAGCCGTGATATCATAACCGCCATCGATAAAAGACAGTACTGTGCAGCCGTCTTCATCGACCTGGCCAAGGCTTTCGACTCTGTCAATCACCATATTCTTATCGGCAGACTCAGTAGCCTCGGATTTTCTAATGACTGCCTTGCCTGGTTCTCCAACTACTTTGCAGACAGAGTTCAGTGTGTCAAATCGGAGGGCATGTTGTCCAGTCCTCTGGCAGTCTCTATGGGGGTGCCACAAGGGTTCAATTCTCGGGCCGACTCTTTTCTCTGTATATATCAACGATGTTGCTCTTCCCTGATCCACCTCTACGCAGACGACACCATTCTGTATACTTCTGGCCCTTCCTTGGACACTGTGCTATCTAACCTCCAAACGAGCTTCAATGCCATACAACACTCCTTCCGTGGCCTCCAACTGCTCTTAAACGCTAGTAAAACCAAATGCATGCTTTTCAACCGTTCCCTGCCTGCACCCGCACGCCCGACTAGCATCACCACCCTGGATGGTTCCGACCTAGAATATGTGGACATCTATAAGTACGTAGGTGTCTGGCTAGACTGTAAACTCTCCTTCCAGACTCATATCAAACATCTCCAATCCAAAATCAAATCTAGAATCGGCTTTCTATTTTGCAACAAAGCCTCCTTTACTCACACCGCCAAACTTACCCTATTAAAACTGACTATCCTACCGATCCTCCACTTCGACGATGTCATCTACAAAATGGCTTCCAATACTCTACTCAGCAAACTGGATGCAGTTTATCACAGTGCCATCCGCTTTGTTACTAAAGCACCTTATACCACCCACCACTGCGACCTGTATGCTCTAGTCGGCTGGCCCTCGCTGCATATTCGTCGCCAGATCCACTGGCTCCAGGTCATCTACAAGTCCATGCAAGGTAAAGCTCCGCCTTATCTCAGTTCACTGGTCACAATGGCAACACCCCCCCTAACACGCGCTCCAGCAGGTGTATCTCACTGATCATCCCTAAAGCCAACACCTCATTTGGCCGCCTTTCCTTCCAGTTCTCTGCTGCCTGTGACTGGAACGAATTGCAGAAATCGTTGAAGTTGGAGACTTTTATCTCACCAACTTTAAACATCTGCTATCTGAGCAGCTAACCGTTCGCTGCAGCTGTACATAGTCTATCGTAAATAGTCCACCCAATTTACCTACCTCATCCCCATACTGTTTTTATTTATTTACATTTCTGCTCTTTTGCACACCAGTATCTCTACCTGCACATGACCATCTGATCATTTATCACTCCAGTGTTAATCTGCTAAATTGTAATTATTCGCCTACCTCCTCATGCCTTTTGCACACAATGTATATAGACTCTTTTTTTTCCCTACTGTGTTATTGACTTGTTTATTGTTTACTCCATGTGTAACTCTGTTGCTGTCTGTTCACACTGCTATGCTTTATCTTGGCCAGGTCGCAGTTGTAAATGAGAACTTGTACTCAACTAGCCTACCTGGTTAAATAAAGGTGAAATAAAAAATAAAAAAATAAAAGTCCAGGATATCCTGACCTCCTGGATATCCTACCAGGCCCAGGATACCCTCTCCTCCTAAGCACGCGTGATCTGGGTTCCACATATTTGATTTGTGAAACGTACGAAAACAATAAACAGCAAACAAAACGTGAAGCTATGGCGTGCACACAGGCAACCAGCCAATCACAAGATCCCACAAAAAATATGATAGACAGCTGCCTCTGATTGGGAACCATACCAGGCCAACATAGAAATACAAAAACTAGAGTACCCACCCTAGTCACACCCCGACCTAACCAAATGAGAGAATAAAAGGCTCTCTAAGGTCAGGGCGTGACAGTCACTCTCACTCAGATATCGTATTAGTATGGCATAAATCATGGCGAAACGTGGAGAATTGCAGGAAATTAGCTTTGAAAACTGCAAAACACACCCCACACCCTCAATTCAATAAAAGTCAGACCATCGCTACAGCCCTGCACATCACAGAGAGAGAGAGAGAGAGAGAGAGAGAGAGAGAGAGAGAGAGAGAGAAGGAGGAAAGGAGGGGGACAGAGAAAAAGAGAGAGACTGAGAGGAACAGATGGAGAGGAAGAAAGATAGAAGGTAGCAATGTCAGTTTTCTTTGCTTGAAATATGTACGAGTGCTGCTGCTCTCTTGAAATATAGACTTGTTTTGCTGTTGCAGGAGGGGACTAAAGTTGTTCTCTCGTTCACATAAAAAGCGAAATGCTGTAATCATTCAAATGTTATCAGCTTTTTTTCAATCAAGTCGAATATATATATAACAATACAGGCATTTGATATGATATTCACTCCTGATGAGTGTAAGGTACTCATTCGCGTGCGTGTGTGTGTGTGTGTGTGTACAGTGCATGTAACTCTGTGTCTGCGCACACGTGCATGTGTATGCATGCTCCTCGTGGCAAGCTTGGACAGCCTCGGGTGTAGGTGCAAGCTGGTGACGCTGATATTTGTCTCGGCCACGTACACAAGCTTACAGTGAGTTGCCTCCAAATTGGAGGCTTGCCAAAAACTAGGGCAAAGCAGTTTGCTAGGTACTACTCTGTTTCAGCTGTCGTGGGCAACCTAGCTATTTGGAGAAGGAGGTGCTTTCTGTACCGTTGAGTACCATGCATACAGGGACCTTTGAAATGTTTGGATACTTTTTTGATGGCAATTTGATTGGTGAATTCAAATAAAGTATTTCAAATGTGAGTGTGTGTGTGTGTGTGTGTGCACAGGGCATGTAAACTGTGTGTGTGTGTGTGTGTGTGCACAGGGCATGTAAACTGTGTGTGTGTGTGTGTGTGTGCACAGGGCATGTAAACTGTGTGTGTGTGTGTGTGTGTGTGTGTGTGTGTGTGTGTGTGTGTGTGTGTGTGTGTGTGTGTGTGTGTGTGTGTGTGTGTGTGTGTGTGTGTGTTTGGTGCTCTCTCAGTAGTATTAAGCCATCTGAATGTGCTGTCTCCTGTAGATTTACAGTTCGGTTGACTGCAGAACGAAATTAGATTACCATTTACATAAGCTTCATCATTTGTTTTACCCTGGTTATAATCACATGCTCATCATTTGATTTACCCTGGTTATAATCACATGCTCATCATTTGTTTTACCCTGGTTATAATCACCTGCTCATCCTTTGTTTTACCCTGGTTATAACCACCTGCTCATCATTTGATTTACCCTGGTTATAATCACATGCTCATCATTTGTTTTACCCTGGTTATAATCACATGCTCATCATTTGTTTTACCCTGGTTATAATCACCTGCTCATCCTTTGTTTTACCCTGGTTAAAATCACCTGCTGATCCTTTGTTCTACCCTGGTTATAATCACCTGCTCATCCTTTGTTCTACCCTGGTTAAAATCACCTGCTGATCCTTTGTTCTACCCTGGTTAAAATCACCTGCTCATCCTTTGTTCTACCCTGGTTATAATCACCTGCTCATCCTTTGTTCTACCCTGGTTAAAATCACCTGCTGATCCTTTGTTCTACCCTGGTTAAAATCACCTGCTCATCCTTTGTTTTACCCTGGTTATAATCACCTACTCTTCATTTGATTTACCCTGGTTATAATCACCTGCTCATCCTTTGTTCTACCCTGGTTAAAATCACCTGCTCATCCTTTGTTTTACCCTGGTTATAATCACCTGCTCATCCTTTGTTTTACCCTGGTTATAATCACCTGCTCATCCTTTGTTTTACCCTGGTTATAATCACCTGCTCATCCTTTGTTTTACCCTGGTTATAATCACCTGCTCATCCTTTGTTTTACCCTGGTTATAATCACCTGCTCATCCTTTGTTTTACCCTGGTTATAATCACCTGCTCATCCTTTGTTTTACCCTGGTTAAAATCACCTGCTGATCCTTTGTTCTACCCTGGTTATAATCACCTGCTCATCCTTTGTTCTACCCTGGTTAAAATCACCTGCACATCCTTTGTTCTACCCTGGTTATAATCACCTGCTCATCCTTTGTTTTACCCTGGTTATAATTACCTGCTCATCCTTTGTTCTGCCCTGGTTATAATCACCTGCTCATCCTTTTGATTTACCCTGGTTATAATTACCTGCTCATCCTTTGTTTTACCCTGGTTATAATCACCTGCACATCCTTTGTTTTACCCTGGTTATAATTACCTGCTCATCATTTGTTTTACCCTGATTATAATTACCTGCACATCCTTTGTTTTACCCTGGTTATAATCACCTGCTCATCATTTGATTTACCCTGGTTACAATCACTGTGTAATTAACACAGTCTCATAGGTACAGTAGGATCAGTTTTCCCTGACCACGTGACCTAACCAGGAAAATGTCCTAGTCCTCTAGTAATATGAGATCATCACCACAGTGCAACCATGTGGGGTTCTCCAGTTTCAACTGTTCTGTCTGCGGCTATGGAATCCTGACCTGTTCACCGGACGTGCTTCCTGTCCCAGACCTGCTGTTTTCAACTCTCTAGAGACAGCAGGAGTGGTAGAGTACTTTTAATGATCTGCCATGAAAAGCCAACTGACATAATCTAGGTGCTGACTTGCTGCACCCTCGACAACTACTGTGATTATTATTATTTGTCCCTGCTGGTCATCTATTAACATTTGAACATCTTGCCATGTTCTGTTATAATCTCCACCCGGCACAGCCAGAAGAGGACTGGCCACCCCTCATAGCCTGGTTCCTCTCTAGGTTTCTTCCTAGGTTTTGGCCTTTCTAGGGAGTTTTTCCTAGACAACGTGCTTCTGCACCTGCTTTGCTTGCTGTTTGGGGTTTTAGGCTGTACAGCACTTTGAGATATCAGCTGATGTACGAAGGGCTATATAAATACATTTGATTTGATATTGATTTGATTCACAGTAGCCTGGGGGGGGGGGGGGGGGCAGAGGCCAGAAGGGCCAATCTGAGTTCAGAATCAGAATCTTTAGGGTAAAGACAGCCCAGAACAGTGTTTTAGCATCTTTAGATCTTCCTCTCTCTCTAATATGTATATCAACCATAGCGGCCGGTGTGGACTTCTGTGGGCTCAGTGCGACGGAGTCAAGTGACTTTAACATGGACTTAACAGTCTGGAGTGTAGGGGCGGGTGGATGAGGCGCTCTTTAGCAGGCTGGAGTCACAATACATTCTTGTCTTGGACACTCATGCGTCTTTCCCCTCCTTTCTTCACCTCTGCTTCTTCTATCGTCTGCCTTAACGTGCAGAGCTGTCTGTCACCGCATCGGAGCAGCCCGCCACAACAAATCACTTCCTGTTGAACGCGGAAAGCGTAACAAGGGAGAGCTCGGTTTGCTGTTTTGGAAAGTTTATTGTTTTGAAAGTCTATTGAAAAAGTTTGGTTACTAGCTAGCTACCTTTTGAGTTTGGATCCAGCGACTCAGTTGCTGGGACCGCTACTATCTGTCCAGTCATCCTGCTTACCAAGGCCGAGTCTGAGGAGCTGCTTGGTGTAGCAGCTAGCATATCTGCTAGCTACCTGCATATCAAGCGAGCAGGTTTTTTTGAGGGCGATGTGGCTGGGACCGTGGATTGTCCCGGGCTTGTGGCAACCATCACTTCTGTGTTCCAATGGCACGTTGTGTTAGCTAATCCCAGTTTATCATTTTAAAAGGCTAATTGATCAGAAAACCCTTTTGCAATTATGTTGTCCTGATTAAAGAAGCAATAGAACTGTCCTTCTTTTGACTAGATGAGTATCTGGAGCATCAGCATTTGTGGGTTCGATTACAGGTTAAAAATGTCCAGAAACAAATAACTTTCTTCTGAAACTCGGCAGTCTATTCTTGTTCTGAGAAATGAAGGCTATTCCATGCAAGAAATTGCCAAGAAACTGAAGATCTCGCACCACGCTGTGTACTACTCCCGTCACAGAACAGAGCAAACTGTCTCTAACCAGAATAGAAAGAGGAGTGGGAGGCCCCGGTGTAGAACTGAGCAAGAGGACAAGTACATTAGAGTTTCTAGATAGAGAAACAGACACCTCACAAGTCCTCAACTGGCAGCTTCATTAAATAGTACCCACAAAACACCAGTCTCAACGTCAACAGTGAAGAGGCGACTCCGGGATGCTGGCCTTCTAGGCAGAGTTCCTCTGTCCAGAGTCTTTTACCCATCTCAATCTTTTATTTTTATTGGCCAGTCTGAGATATGGCATTTTCTTTGCAACTCTGCCTAGAAGGCCAGCATCCCGGAATCGCCTCCTCACTGTTGACGTTGAGACGGGTGTTTTGCGACTGTGCCACTTCTTGTTTTTATAAGAAAAAATAATGTGTTGGAAATTTCACACTGTTTGCATAGTCAACTTACACACAGCACTGACACACACACTTACCCCACCAGAGGGGGTCTTTTCACAGTCCCCGGGTCCAGAACAAATCCAAGGAAACATACAGTATTATACAGAGCCATGAGTGCATGGAACTCCCTTCCATCTAATATAGCGCAAGTGAACAGCAAACTTGGTTTAAAAAAAACATCCTGTATGTGGCAGCATCATGTGTGCATGCATCCTGTATGTGGCAGCATCATGTTTGCATGCATCCTGTATGTGGCAGCATCATGTGTGCATGCATCCTGTGTGTGGCAGCATCATGTGTGCATGCATCCTGTATGTGGCAGCATCATGTGTGCATGCATCCTGTATGCGGCAGTGTGTGTGTGTATTTGTGTGTGTTTGTGTGTGTGTTTGTGTGTGTGGTTCAGGCTGCAGGAGAGCATCCATCCCCTCTACCACGTGGAAAAAGCCAGAGGTGAAGGAGAGGAGATGTAGATGGCTTTACAGTAGAAGGTGAGAAAGTAACGAGTCTCCCCCCCCTAGTTATCCCCCACGGCTGTGGGAGAGGGAGATCTCGCCCACCTCGGGGGCTTAGAGAGGGGATTTTGGCTGCTCTGCTGGGTGCCTGCCTGATAACGAAACAGCCACGCCTGCTGTTATGCTGCTGAGCATGTGCATGTGCCTTACCCATCACTCCTCGCCTGTCACACTGGTACCACCAGCCGAAAGGCATACACACATATACTGACAACATACACATACTAATACACACTCATGCTTACACACACACAAATACACACGCACACACATGCATTCACACGCACACGCACATGCGCACACACACACACACACACACACACACACACACACACACACACACACACACACACACTGGCCTACCACAGAGCTGAAGGAGTGTATAAGCGTGCAACTGCATAATTTTTTTATAGTTTGGTGTGCGACAACTCACAGTAAACCTCTCAGTACACGTAGGTAGGAAATGAATGCAGGCTGACACACACACACACACATATGCATGCTCTTGCGGCATGTCTGGTATTTCATTCAGTGAGCCTCACACTATGCAGTTCAATATTTTCCACTCACTATACTCACACCTCTCTAGGATAAGCCCATTCAGCTTCCCCATTCAGGCCTGATATTCCACCCAGTCCTCTCTCTTCTCCTTCCCATCCTGTTGTGGCAGTGCCAGTCAAAGTTACAGCTGTTGGTATTCAGAGGCAAGATTCAAGGGAAGTCAGAGGCATAGGTTTGGTGTCGGGTTGATACAAGAACCATCAGCTGCACCTAGCCATCATAACAGAACAAAGGCCATGAGAGGGAGAGGAGGAGGGGAAAGGGGAAAGGGGAGAGATGAGGGGAGGGTGATGTAGGAACAACAGAGGAGGATAAAGAGGGAAAGAGTGGAGGGAGGGAGAGAAGAGCTGTGAATATGAGAAGAAAACACAGTGGGGTATAGAAGGGGGAATAGAAGATATGAATATGGAAGTAGTGACAAGCAGAGCAGATCTCTTCCATTAATGTGCTCCTTCCTCTTTACTCGTCTTTCCTCTAGCCACCTGTGTTCTCACTCACTGTTGTTCCCCAGATGCTCTGGATCAGAGCCCATGTCCTCCCGCCCTGCCTCTCTCTCTTACTCCTCCTCCCTCTCTCTCAACCACATTCCTCTCCCCTGCCATCAAATAACAATAACGAGGCTATACACAGGGGCTACCGGTACCAAGTCAATGTGCGGGGGTACAGGTTAGTCGAGGTAATTTGTACATGGACGTAGGGGTGAAGTGACTATGCATAGATAATGAACAGCGAGTAGCAGCAGTGTACAAAACAAATAGTCAATGGAAATAGTCCATTTGATTAATTGTTCAGCAGTCTTATGGCTTGGGGGTAGAAGCTGTTAAGGAGCCTTTTGGTTCTAGAGTTGGCGCTCTGGTACCGCTTGCCATGCGGTAGCAGAGAAAACAGTCTATGACTTCTATGACAGTCTATGACAATGTCTCTGACAATTTTCGGGGGCTTTCCTCTGACACCGCCTAGTATATATGTCCTGGATGGCAGGAAGCATGGCCCCAGTGATGTACAGGGTCTTATGCACTACCCTCTGTAGAGCCTTACGGTTAGATGCTGAGCAGTTGCCATACCAGGCGGTGATGCAACCGGTCAGGATACTCTCGATGGTGCAGCTGTAGAACTTTTTGAGGATGTGGGGACCCATGCCAAATATTTTCAGTCTCCTGAGGGGGGAAAAGTGTTGTAGTGCACTCTTAACCACTGTCTTGGTGTGTTTTGGCCATGGTCGTTTGTTGGTGAAGTGGACACCAAGGAACTTGAAACTCTCAACCCGCTCCACTACAACCACGTTGATGTTAAGGTGTTCGGCTCACCTTTTCTTGTAGTCCACGATCAGCTCCTTTGTCTTGCTCACATTGAGGGAGAGGTTGTTGTCCTGGCAACACACTGCCAGGTCTCTGACCTCCTCCCTATAGGCTGTATCATCGTTGTGTAGTCAGCAAACTTAATGATGGTGTTGGAGTAGTGTCAGGTCACGCAGTCATGAGGTGAACAGGGAGTACAGGAGGAGACTAAGTACACACCCCTGAGTGGCCCCAGTGGTGAGGATCAGCGTGGCATACTTGTTGTCATCACCTGGGGGCGGCCCGTCAGGAAGTCCAGGATCCAGTTGCAGAGGAAGGTGTTTAGTCAGGGTCCTTAGCTTAGCAATGAGCTTCGTGGGCAATATGGTGCTGAACTCTGAGCTGTAGTCAATGTACAGCATTCTCACATAGATGTTACTTTTGTCCAGGTGGGAAAGGGCAGTGTGGAGTGCGATTGAGATTGCGTCATCTTTGGATCTGTTGGGGCGTTATATGAATTGGATTGGGTCTAGGGTTTCTGGCATGATAGTGTTGATGTGAGCCATGACCAGCCTTTCAAAGCACTTCATGGCTACTGACTTGAGTGCTACGGGCGGTAATTATTTATTCAGGTTACCTTAATTTCCTTGGGCACAGGGACAGTGGTGGTCTGCTTGAAACATGTAGGTATTACAGACTCGGTCAGGGAGAGGTTGAAAATGTCAGTGAAGACACTTGCCAGTTGGTCCGCTCATGCTTTGAGTACACGTCCTGGTAATTCTTCTGGCCCCGCAGCTTTGTGAATGTTGACCTGTTTAAAGGTCTTGCTCACATCGGCTACCAAGAGTGTGATCACACAGTCATCCAGAACAGCTGGTGCTCTCATGCATGCTTCAGTGTGGCTTGCTTCGAAGCGAACATAAAAGGCATTTAGCTTGCGTCACTGGGCAACTCGCGGCTGGGTTTCCCTCTGTAGTCCATAATAGTTTTCAAGCCTTGCCACATCTGACGAGCATCAGAGCCAGTGTAGTAGGATTCAATCGCGGCAGCTCTAGCCTTTAGCTCGATGTGGATGTTGCCTGTAATCCATGGCTTCTGGTTGGGATATGTACGTACGGTCACTGTGGGGACGACATCAACAATGTACTTATTGATGAAGCTGATGACTGAGGTGGTGCACTCCTCAATCCCATTGGATGAATTCCAGAACATATTCTAGTCTGTGCTATCCAAACAGTCCTGTGTGATGGGGTGTGATTTGTGTGTGTGTGTGTGTGTGTGTGTGTGTGTGTGTGTGTGTGTGTGTGTGTGTGTGTGTGTGTGTGTGTGTGTGTGTGTGTGTGCACGCTCACGCATGTGTTTGTGTGTATGTGTGAGTGCGTTTAAGTGTGAAATGCATTTATATGTGTGTGTGTTAGGGTTAAATAGCGGGAACCCGGTTACCGAGATTTACTGGGATTTACCACCCAAAACCGCTTCCTTATCCCGCGATGAATAACTGCCAGAAACCCGTCAATTATGATAAATTATTCATATGAACAGCATGGAGTGAAATGGAACTGTTAAATTATACTCAATGTCTAAATCTGGCTTCTCTAAGGCCTCTTCATGATGAATCATCAGCTCTCAGGGTGGGGACAGACAACCCTATGGAGTATGTATGGAACACTGCATGTAGACCTGTCATCTCATCATGGTAACTTTTTTTCTTGTGTCAATGCTACAGCAATAGCAATAGAAATACAGAATGTGTGTCTAATTTACCCATCTCTTTCGGGGGTCACCTTATTTAATAACTTTTTTTAAATTTAATTGCAGCTGCCGAGTATTAAAACAGCCTATCCCTCGAATATCGTAGCTTTAAATCAGTGCGCACACGAGCACTCTCTCACAGTCTTTCTCTCTCCATCAATTCCATTCAAATTGCATCGAAAATAGATATTCCTGTTCTAGATTGACATATATCCCTATATATAGATGTCTTAGACAACCTCTTCCAGTTAACACACGTAATGCAATATTAGCCTTCTATTTAGCTAATGAATGATGGGTTATGCATAATAAGCTTCTAACTTATAGCCTCTGTCTCTTGCGCAATACGCACACAGCTGTGCTCCGCTGGCCTCTTCTCCTTTAAAAAAAACGGTCCTTAGCTCTTGGAGTCCCATGCAGGAAAAGCTAGGCTAGAATAGCTTGCTGGACATTCTTTTTTTTTGTATTTCTTATACCAATAGACTATTCGAAAAGGGGCTCTTGTTTGCTCTTGTTTTTTGAATGTTAAATACAGCAGCCAATAGAACTCAGGGGTAGTTTGAAAGAAGAACGAACTCCCGATGGCGATAGGCTATAGCAGTTATTTATTCAGACCCATAACTGTTCAATCTTCGTGAAGTGATGTGAAAGCCTTCTGCATCTAATTCTAGTCCAATATTATTCAAGGATGTCATTAGAATGATGAAAATAAGGACAACAATTTCAATTAACTGTTGAAAGCGAGGAAGGAATGAAGCAACAGTAGAGAGAGAAAGAGGAGGTAGGCTATTGTTGAGCCCTGACCTTAGAGATCCTTTTTATGTCTATTTTAGTTTGGTCAGGGTGTGAGTTGGGGTGGGCATTCTATGTTTTGTGTTTCTATGATTTTCTATGTCTATGTTTTGGCCGGGTGTGGTTCTCAATCAGGGACAGCTGTCTATCGTTGTCTCTGATTGGGAACCATACTTAGGTACCCTTTTTCCCACCTGTGTTTGTGGGAGGTTAACTTTGTTTGATGGCACATAGCCTTTAGCTTCACGGTTTGTTTTGTATTGTTTATTGTTTTGTCGGCGTCATTTCGAAAAAAAGCGAAAATGTACGCTCACCACGCTGCACCTTGGTCCAGTTCTTTTATTAACGGCCGTGACAGCTATTAATATTAGGGGAAATATTATGAAAGGTAGCCTATATATGCATTAGCCTACTAATTATACAAATACGGCCTATTTTATTTTAAAACTCAAATCTAATTTGCTGGCCTATACTGTCTTGTAACTTTGTAGGCTGCATGTGCTACACCAAAATCGCATGTTTTCTCCCTGCCTTATCATGGTTAGCACAGTAATTCAGTTCACACTAAAAAAAGATTAGCCTATTGGAGCTAGTTTAATTTACAGTATTTACCAAAGAGAGCATATACAGTTGAAGTCGGAAGTTTACTTACACTTAGGTTGGAGTCATTAAAACTAGTTTATACAACCACTCTACAAATTTCTTGTTAACAAACTATAGTTTTGGCAAATCATTTAGGACATCTACTTTGTGTATGACACAAGTCATTTTTCCAACAATTATTTATAGACTTACAACAATTGTTTATTTCACTAATAATTCACTGTATCACAATTCCAGTGGGTCAGAAGTTTACATACACTAAGTTGACTGTGCCTTTAAACAGCTTGGAAAATTCCAGAAAATTATGTCATGGCTTTAGAAGCTTCTGATAGGATAATTGACATAATTTGGGTCAATTGGAGGTGTACCTGTGGATGTATTACAAGGCCTACCTTCAAACTCACTGCCTCTTTGCTTGACAACATGGGAAAATCTAAAGAAATCAGCCAAGACCTCAGAAAATAAATTGTAGACCTCCACAAGTCTGGTTCATCCTCGGGAGCAATTTCCAAACGCCTGAAGGTACCACGTTCATCTGTACAAACAATAGTATGTAAGTATAAACACCATGGGACGATGCAGCCGTCATACCATTTAGGAAGGAGACTTGTTCTGTCTCCTAGAGATGAATGTACTTTGGTTCGAAAAGTGCAAATCAATCACCGAACAACAGCAAAGGACTTTGTGAAGATGCTTGAGGAAACAGGTGCAAAATTATCTATATCCACAGTAAAACGAGTCCTATATCGACATAACCTGAAAGGCCGCTCAGCAAGGAAGAAGCCACTGCTCCAAAAACTGCCATAAAAAAGCCAGACTACGGTGGGGACAAAGATGGTACTTTTTGGAGAAATGTCCCCTGGTCTGATGAAACAAAAATAGAACTGTTTGTCCATATTGACCATTGTTATGTTTGTAGGAAAAAGGGGGAGGCTTGCAAGCCGAGGAACACCATCCCAACCGTGATCCCAAAGTTGTGGCAAAATGGCTTAAGGACAACAAAGTCAAGGTATTGGAGTGGCCATCACAAAGCCCAGACCTCAATCCCATAGAAAATTTGTGGGCAGAACTGAAAAGCGTGTGTGAGCAAGGAGGCCTACAAACCTGACTCAGTTACACCAGCTCTGTCAGGAGGAATGGGCCAAAATTCACCCAACTTATTGTGGGAAGCTTGTGGAAGGCTACCCGAAATGTTTGACCCAAGTTAAACAATGTAGGCAATGCTACCAAATACTAATTGAGGGTATGTAAACTTCTGACCCACTGGGAATGTGATGAAAGACATAAAAGCTGAAATAAATCATTCTCTCTACTATTATTCTATTATTATTCTGACGTTTCACATTCTTAAAATAAAGTGGTGATCCTAACTGACCTAAGACAGGGAATTGTTATTAGAATTAAATGTCAAGAATTGTGAAAAACTGAGTTTAAATGTATTTGGCTTAAGGTGTATGTAAATTCCGATTTCAACTGTAGCTAGCTACATCTATGGGCTTTTATGTTTTTCTCCCCTGTGTAATGTGCAGTAGACTGTATCATATATGTATTGGATAACGACACAATCATTTAGACTATTTTGGGCTTGGGCTCATTACATGTCTTTACTGTAGGGCTCATCAAATGTATTTAATGTATGGCTCATCAGGCTCAGGTAGCATCGGGTTTGAATTTTCAATCCAAGCTCTAATCAAATCCAGATATAGGCCTATTTATATGCTTCATAATGCTTTTGAATGACACTTCCGGTTTTGGCGGGAAATACCGGGTTACCTAGGAGAAAAGTGATTTATTCTCGGGATAGGACATTTGTAAAATAACAGGAAAATATTAAACCCTAGTGTGTGTGCATAGGGTGATGGTGGTGCGTAATGAATGTGCCCAGGCCGTGGCTGGTGAGTAGATAGATGGCTTTTGGGCCCTTATCCAAGCCTCTCTCCCAGCCTCCCAGACTCCCAGTCTCTCTCCCAGACTTCTTGCCTGCTAATAGATCCCATCCCAGGAGGGGGGGGATCATGCCACATTTTTTATTTGTCTTTTCCTCCTGATAAAGCAGCACCCCCACTCCTTCATTTCAATCGCTCTCTACCTCTTCCTCTCTCTGTCACAGTCAGACACACCCTGAGTGTACACGAGCACACACACACACACACTCAGAGAGAAACACACATTTATTTCAGTGTAAGCCGAAGCAGCAGTAGAGGGCTTAGTGTACCCAGCTGCAGCCAGCAGAAACAGACTCTCTGAAGGTGAACCCTATATTGAGAGGGAGGGACGGAGGGCCCTTTTGAGGTGTGTGTGTGTGTGTGTGTTTGTGTGTGTGGAGGTGGGTATTTGCCTGAGAGCAATGGATGTGGAGGGCTTCGAAAAGACAATAGTGAACAGGCACATGTATTGACAGTAATCACATTGGGGTCCGTTTACCTACGTGTATTAGACCTACATTAGCTGTGTGTGTGTATAATGTACATACGTGTTTGTGTTTCTGCTACTAAGAGCTTACACAGCAACAGCAAAGAAATGCATATCAAGCTTTCTGTTTGCAAATTAATCTAAGAAGCATTACAGAGACCAGCCTGCATTGCGGAGACATGGTGAGAGGATTGACCGAGGGGTGGGGAGTACAGTAACAACACACATCATTACTATAGGCTACTTAATATGAACAAATAAATAGCAAGAGGTTATAATAAAATCCAGGCAGCAAAATCTTCTGTTGTATATGGTGGTATTGTACAGATGTAGGGTCTTAATTTGAGCCAGTTGTCTACAGCAGGAAAATAATCCTGCAGCAACGGGAATTGTGAATTATTATGTGGATGATAATTAATGGACATTTTGTAAGGCTCCATGCATTTTCTGTGAAGGAAAATCAAGTCTGACATTTTTAATTGGAAGCTACTAACATTCTTAAACCTCAAATACACTACAAGTGTTGCATTTCCTGCAACAGGGTGATCAAATGAAGACATCCTACATCTGTAGGTGGACAAGGGGGCTGGTTCTTTTGGAGAGCAGGAGAGAAATAAATAATGAGAAAGACTTGTGGAATAACCTCATCATACTATTGACACCAGTAGAAAAGCAGGTGCTGTACGTGGGGTGAGTGATGGTACAACACAAGTACTTACACTTACCCATTTACGTTAAGTGTCTATTTGTTCCTGTCCGCGTTTGAAGTGCTGTCCATGCTCCCCAGGGCAGAAAGCATGGCAGCTATGCAGCTGGGTATTCACATATAGACAGACATGCTTTTCTCTCAGGGTGGGGGCCCAGGGAAGGTAAGAGAAGGGAAGTGGTGCGGGGTCTTTTCATGCGGTCCTTGACGGTGAGATGTGAAAGGGACAATGAGTGGGGATTGGGAGGCCAAACACAGGGGCCCTTTGTGTCCCTCACCGCCAGTTTGTTTACCAGAGTCACGACACACCCCTACCAGAGACCAAGCTCATTAAACATGGCCCGCAGGAGCGCCTGTGTGTTTGGGGTGGAGATGACGACCGTCTGAAACGTGCATTCCCTGGCTGATTAAAGGGACAGGGAGTGTGTGTGTGTGTGTGTGTGTGTGTGTGTGTGTGTGTGTGTGTGTGTGTGTGTGTGTGTGTGTGTGGGTGGGTGGGTGGGTGGGTGGGTTGGTGGGTGAGTGGGTGCGTGTGCGCGCGCGTGTGTGACAGCGTCTGCGATGGATTGCTTGTGTGAGGAATTTGACCGCTGACGGATGCACTGGGAAGTGTTGGGGCGGAGGAGGAGGAGAGGAATGAGGGAGAACAGGGAGGAGAGGGGACAGCGACAGATTGATTAGAGATGTGTTGTCGCAGGCTAGTCCAGCCCAGCTTATATCCCTTCCCAGCCTGAGTTTGGTCATTGTGTTCATCCTGTCGTTCCGCCTCGTTCCCTGTGGTAAATTGGGATGGACAGAGTGGGTGTCTGATAGAGTGGAGGGAGCAGGTCCTAGTGTGTATCCTCCCAGAGTTAGCCAAACAAACATCGCATCCCTTCACCTTTAACCTCCCCCCTGATAGACCTTTAGTACTCTGAATGATGACTTCCACTGGAGGTCATTAGTGATGTGGGGTTTGACTCATAACCCACGCTCCCTGTGGTTATATCTGCTGGGCGGGGTGGGTTTAGGGTCATGATATATTGTTTGGATGAAGGGGTGGCGGGTTGAATAAAGAGAAAACAATGCATTAAAAATCCATACATGTATAATTTTTATCTGCCGTTAGTGCGTAGCCTAAGCTTTAGGGCATGACTGTAGCACGTAAAATACTTTTGGGAACTTGGGCTAATTTTTTTAACGTTTTTTTTAGTTTAATTCAATAAGAGAAAAGCTGTAAAATGGAGATTGGAAAATGAATAGAATGGCCAGAACAGTAGTCTAATACTTCTGAAAGATGTACTTAAATGGTAAAACAGGATGATAGCAGTGCCCGACTAAGTCATGTTTAACTCCTGCAGAATGAAGGGCTTCTTGAAGTAAAATTACACACCAAATGTACATTTAGACTCGGGAACAGATGTGGAGAAAAAAATATGTATTTCTTTCAGAATCTTGAGAAAATGGATGCTTGGTTAGGGATCGTCTGTAAAGGTGCTATCTTTTATCAGCAATATAAAAGCTGATAGTGTTTCCACCACATAAAATATGCATCCAAGCCGAACTGAAATCTTATCAGAAACATGTTGGGTTGTTTAAATGGCTTTAAGTGTACTTAAAACCAGTCAAACTGATATCATTTGAACATTTTGCTCAGAAAATATTTCCAGTTTTTTTGTTGTTGAGTTAATGAATTTACTCTGCGGTGCCTAAACGTCTTTGCGGTGCGAAAAAAACAGCAATGAAAGAGGAAAGAGAGAACTAACTTTACCGATGTCAACTAGATTGAAGCATTCATTCTGTCACTGTATGACATTATTCTGATAAGAAAGGGTTTATTTAGTCTTCTAGGGCAACAATTAATGACAGAAGAGAAGCTGCATGTATCTAATTATAGAGAAGTTGACTAACAAATAGCCTACCAAAATGTTGGTGTGTGTAGGGGGAGGGGGCGGGGGGTGTTCAGAGTCATCTGACAACACAGTCAGTTTCACATACATACCTCTCAACAAACTCATGCAACACTACACACACTCTTATTTGCATTCCCAGAAATAATCATGTAACTCTTGTTACGGTAACTGTAAATTCTAACCAGATGCAGGCATACACTCTTAGAAAAAAGGGTACCCTTTTTGGTTCCAGTTAGAGCCCTTTTTATTTCCAAGTAGAACCCTCTATAGAAAGTGTTCTACATGGAACCCAAAAAGGTTCTACCTGGAACTAAAAGGATTCTACCTACACTCTCCTACACTCTGAAAGGGTTCCCGGAGTATCCTTTACGGGTTCTTCAGATTGAAACTTTGGGGAAACCGCTATAAATTCTTCAAACAGCCCTTTAAAATGATTCTTCAAAGAACCTATTTTAATGGATCCCCGAAGAAACTTTTGAAGGCCCTTTTGGGGTACATTTTTTAACTTCCCCCTCCCCTATTATTAATAATATTACGCATAACAGTAGCAACAATAACACAATATTTTAGATGTCAGTGTTTAGAATGGTTTTAGTGGCAAAGCAGAATAAACCAAAGAGAGGTAAAAGGTCAGAGAGGTAAACTCCCAGCGGAGCCCCAAGTCCAATGGCTATATCCTCTGGCGTGTTGATGTTAATGTGTTGATGTTCTCCGTGTCCATAGCCAGAATGATTTTGCAGTGCGTGGTGATTAAACAGGTTTCCTGTTATATTCGTCAGAGGTGTAGGGAGGGTGAAGTGTGTGAATCCAAAAAATAGTAATCAAATAGATGATGAAAAGGAAACGTGCACGTGGCGGTATTCATACCTTGTTTTTTTTTGTAAATGTGAATGAAAAAAACTTTTGATGTTTTTAAACACTTTTTCCAAATGTTGTTACGTTTCAGCCTTATTCTAAAATTGATGTTCCTCATCAATCTACACACAATGCTCCATAATGAAACATTTATTAACATGTTTGCAGATGTATTCAAAATAAAAAAACAGAAATACCTTATTTACATAAGTATTCTTTGTTATGAGACTTGAAATAGAGCTCAGGTGCATCCTGTTTCCATTGATCATCCTAGAGCTGTTTCTACAACTTGATTAGAGTCCACCTGTCTATGTAAGGTCCCACTGTTGACCAAAAACCAAGCCATGAGGTTGAAGGAATTGTCCGTAGAGCTCCGAGACAGGATTGTGTCAAGGCACAGATCTGGGGAAGGGTACCAAAAAATTATGCAGCATTGAAGGTCCCCAAGAACACAGTGGCCTCCACCATTTTTAAATGGAAGAAATTTGAAACCAACAAGACTCTTCCTAGAGCTGGCCCAACTGAGCACTCGAGGGAGAAGGGCCTTGGTCAGGGAGGTGACCAAGAACCTGATGATCACTCTGAAAGAGCTCCAGAGTTCCTCTGTGGGGATGGGATAACCTTGCAGAAGGACAACCATCTCTGCAGCACTCCACCAATCAGGCCTTTATGGTAGAGTGGCCAGATGGAAGCTACTCCTCTGTAAAAGGCACATGCCCGCTTGGAGTTTGCCAAAAGACACCGAAAGGACTCAGACCACGAGAAACCAGATTCTCTGGTCTAATGAAACCAAGATTAAACTCTTAGGCCTAAATGCCAAGCATCACATCTGGAGGAAAACTGGCACCATCCCTACGGTAAAGCATGGTGGTGGCAGCATCATGCTGTGGGGATGTTTTTCAGCTGCAGGGTGTGGGAGACTAGTCAGGATCGAGGGAATGATGAACGGAACTAAGTACAGAGAGATCCTTGATGAAAACCTGCTCTAGAGCACTCAGGACCTCAGACTGGGGCGAAGGTTTAAATCCAATTTTATTGGTCACATACTGTATACATTTTTACCAGATGTTATTGTGGATGTAGCGACATGCTTGTGTTCCTAGCTCCAACGGTGCAGTAGTATCTAAGAATTCACAACAATGCACAAATATCTACAAGTAAAATAATGGAATTAATAAATATAAATATTAGAACGAGCAATGTCGGATTGGCATTGACTAAAATACAGTTCAATAGAATACAGTATATACATATGAAATGAGTAAAGCAGTATGTAAACATTATTTAAGCTGGCTATATGGACGGGGACAGTATATCCAGAAGGGCCATGATTCAGACAAGTATGTTACAGACCCTGATGTCTCTCTGGAAGGAGACATCAGAGACATTCAGTCTCCTATATGGAAGGAGACTGAACATTAGTGAGTGTTATACTCGGAAGTGGTGGGTGTTGTGCGTGTCTCCTGAGTCGGACTAGAAGTCCACTCCGAATAGCTCTTCTCTGCCGGTGGCGTCTTGGAGCAGCCTCTGGGATAAGTTCAATTGCCCTGGTGGGTACGAACAAAGTATCCAATTCGAGAATCGTA
This sequence comes from Oncorhynchus mykiss, assembly GCF_013265735.2. Taxonomy (NCBI): domain Eukaryota; kingdom Metazoa; phylum Chordata; class Actinopteri; order Salmoniformes; family Salmonidae; genus Oncorhynchus; species Oncorhynchus mykiss. The sequence continues at coordinate 40,527,667 of NC_048573.1, forward strand.
CTCCTCATTGTAATGCTGGTGAGTTACCGTCGCTCTGATTTGAAACGTTTTTTTTTCCCGTCTGTATGTAATAACACAAAAAAACGTTCTGGGCTAATAATGTAATAAATAACACACACACAAAAAAATATATGTTGCCAAGTTGCTTAAGAGATAGCGGCAGAGCTGCCATGTTTACCGGCACCATCTTTACTATTTCCAACAGGACAACGACCCTAAGCACACAGCCAAGACAACGCAGGAGTGGTTTCAGGACAAGTCTCTGAATGTCCTTGAGTGGCCCAGCCAGAGCCAGGACTTGAACTAGATCGAACATCTCTGGAGAGACCTGAAAATAGCTGTGCAGCGACGCTCCCCATCCATCTTGACAGAGCTTGAGAGGATCTGCAGAGAATAATGGGAGAAACTCCCCAAATACAGGTGTGCCGTAACAAAATATGGAAAAAGTCAAGGGGTCTGAATACTTTCCGAATGCACTGTACCTTGTCCATAGTGTAGAGGCCTCTGGGATTTTCGTTGAAGAGGTCAGAGAGGAGGAAGATGGCTGATGTGACGGAGTCCTATAAGCGTTTAGAGAAACCAAAGTTGTAGATGATACATGTGATCTGCACAAGATACCAATACCAATTGTACATAGCTTTGCGTGACTCCTCATCAGTATACCTGCAGACTCAGACACACACAAAGAGAAACATTTCAGTCATCTGCAACCAATGCAACTATACAGTAGCCTTTAACATATTCTTACCTCTTTGTTGATTGATATTCATTGAATTGTGTCCATTTTCTGTTTTTCTAAACACGTTTAAAAAGGGACAAAGTGTCAAACAACACTGCCATTTGCACAAATATGAAAAGATAGATGGTATCATCTTAAAACAATATCAATTTAGATCCTACAATGGAGAAACCTTACCTTACATCGAGGACATCTTTACATTTTTCAGTTAAGTGCCGCACCTGCTGTCATCTCAAATTCAAAACCAGTTTCAGTTGGGCAGTTAGGGTCCTGGAAGAACCCACACCAACTAAAGAAGTTCCTCCTGTGGGGTTCTCGGAAGAACCTTTCCGGGGGCATTTTTCAGAGCCAACAATCCTGAGGTTCTTCAAGGAACTTTGAGGACCTTAGAAGAACCCTTGTTTTTAGAGTGTATTGGTACAACTGAATAACTCTTTTAGGTTCCAGATAGCACCTTTTTATCTAAGAGTGTACCTATCCGCTCCTTTACTTACCCACAAACTGTAGGCATACCATCCCACAGAGACACACCCTTCCCTTTCCTCAGAAGAGATTGACTTTTATAGGCTCTATGGGTCTCCTCTCACACACTGACATACAGCAGAGCCCACCCTGGACAGGTGAGAGCCCACCTCCCTCCCTCCCAACCTCCACCAATTCCTCCTTCCCTCCCTCCACTCTGGGGCCTCTCATCACCTGTCTGTCCCACTTACCTGCAGGGCACAGGGAGGGGAAGGGTTAACATCATCATTCTTCTGCTTAGTGTCTCTTATTTAACTTGAGACCCATCAATTCACGTCGACACCCACTGATGTTCACACATAGACACACATGCACACTGCAAACTCTGGTGTCTTCAGATAGAGTTGGCATAGTGAGACAATGTGAAATGGGGGAAGAAACCGAGTAACATCCCAGACAGTAAAAGAGAGATGGAAGAAGAGAGGAGGTCGGCTGATCCAAACCCTGCTCTTAATTCCAGCCCTCCTCTCAGATCCGGACACCAAAAGGTCATTGTACATAATCTTGCTGGACCGTCTCTATGCATTAGCTAATGTGTGTCAGATCATCAGGGAGCACGGGGCTGTGTGTGTGTGTGTGTGTGTGTGTGTGTGTGTGTGTGTGTGTGTGTGTGTGTGTGTGTGTGTGTGTGTGTGTGTGTGTACAGGGTGTGTGTGTGTGTGTACAGGGTGTGTGTGTGCACGCTCACGCATGTGTTTGTGTGTATGTGTGAGTGCGTTTAAGTGTGAAATGCATTTATATGTGTGTGTGTGTTAGGGTTAAATAGCGGGAACCCGGTTACCGAGATTTACTGGGATTTACCACCCAAAACCGCTTCCTTATCCCGCGATGAATAACTGCCAGAAACCCGTCAATTATGATAAATTATTCATATGAACAGCATGGAGTGAAATGAAACTGTTAAATCATACTCAATGTCTAAATCTGGCTTCTCTAAGGCCGTGTGTCCCACCCTAACACACACCCTCCAGGTTCTAAATGATGGAACATGGCTGAGAAGCCAGAGCAGGATAATAGATGGAATGGACAGAGAAGGGGAGAACACATCACGCTGTTACTGCTAACATCCCCCTTCTGAAATCTACAGAGACACAGAGATGTGGGACAAGAGGTTGGGAGCTTAAAGGTTCTGCTATTTGAGAAGTGAATCATTGTGTGCTGTTCTGCATCATGTGGGCGAATAGGCTCTTACGCTAGGTGAAGGTGAAATATACACTCTCAGTGGGATGGAGGGAGGCAGCGTAAATAATTAGTGACATCTGATTTGGGTGTCAGGTGCTGACCTGTCGCCTGTGTGTCTGTGCCAGTCGATGTGTGTCAACAGTGTGTGTGTGTGTGTGTGTGTGTGTGTGTGTGTGTGTGTGTGTTCTATGTGTGTCAAGATGTCTTCTTACATATGAATGGAAGTCTGTGGTATGTGTATGTACTGTATAGGTGTGTCAGTGTGTCAGTGGAGTATTTCAACTGTTGTGTGTCCTGTCTATAGCTTTTATCATTGGGATCTAATAGAGCTGTACCTACAATCTTAGAAAGAAAGGTGCTATCTAGAACCTAAACGGGTACTTCTGCTGTCCCCATAAGTGAACCCGTTAAAGAACTTTGAAGAACCCAAAAGGGTTCTCTGGGACCAAAAAAGGGTTCTACCTGGAACCAAAATGGCTTATCCTGTTGGGACAGCCGGAAACTCCCTTTGGAGCCCTTTACTATTAGACTGTAGAGAACCCTCTGTAACTCAATACATGACACACACACGGACACACACACGGACACACACACGGACACACACACCAGCTACCTAGAGATGGAGGCCTGTCACCCAGCTCTAATAGGCCCATCAGGGAGGCCCAGCCCTGGGGAAGTAGACCTGAGTATAAGAGGTGCAACTGGAAGCAGAGCAGGAATCTACAGGCCAGTACTACAACCAACCCCAGCATGAGGCACACACAGCCAGCCTGAGTGGAAGCTGAGGGGAGGCTGAGGTGCCAGGAAGGCCCAGGGAAGGAGAGAACAAAGACCAGTGTGATACATTTTTATGGAGGTGGGCATGAAGACAGAGTTTAGACAATTAAATGAATTCCAGCCTGCATCCTTCAAGTAAGCTTCCATACACAGCAGGCATTCTGGAGGGCAGGACCGGCCTGGGCCACTCTCTGTCTCACTCTCTGCCTCCCTCTGTTTTACTGTGGAGTCAGCATTCTCACTGCACGTATCAGCTACTGGTCTCTCTCTGTCTCTGTGTGTGTGTGTGTGTGTGTGTGTGTGTGTGTGTGTGTGTGTGTGTGTGTGTGTGTGTGTGTGCGTGCGTGCGTGCGTGCGTGCGTGCGTGTGTGTTTATGTGACTAGGTGTGTGTGCCTGTCTGTCTCTGTGACAGACGATACCCTCTAATCCTGTCGTTCTGAGCAGCCTGCTGGTGTAACCACTCCTGCTGTTTCTCTCCAAGCTGTCAGGCTGTAGCGTGTGTGTGTACACGTGTGTGTGCGTGTGTGTGTATGTGTGTCTATGTGTGTGTGTGCGGGTATGCAATACGCACTGTCAACTGTGGCAGTGCCACACACAGTCTCATTACCAGTTGCTAAGCCTTCATCCACAGTCTGTGCACCCCTCCCAGTAATCACCTATATATGTGGCATAGGGAGGGGATCAATGATCCCCTCTGATGAAATGACTAAGGCAACCTTATCTTTCCAACGTGTTCCATACCACACACTCTAGTGTTGGTAAACCTTTAGCACTATCAAAGCCCTTCACTCTCTAATCTCACTCTATCGAACAGCAGACTTTCTTGAGCAGCCTCAGGTCCTTAATGACTAGAGGCTCAGCCTTCAGTACCGTGTGGAGGCAGATGGAGGTACCCCTCTCCCCTCTACCTGGGTCCAGCCTTGGTTATCAGCAGCTTCAATGGAAACATGGGACACTCCATTTACTTTCTTCCGTAGACACTAACTGTTCATGTATGCTTTGTTCTGTGTAAATGATGTTTGAATATTAATGTGTATTCTCTCTCTCTCTCTATGTGTGTGTGTGTGTGTTAACTGTGATTCCCACGCCACATATTGATACCCTGCTGTCCGTCTGGTCTGTCTCATGAATGGAGCATTAATAGGCTGGACACATGACATTTTTAACAAAGCTTTTTCTCATCAAAACTAGTTTGTTGCATCCGCCGTGGAGCCTAGTTTCATAATATGACCATATGTCCCAGCTGCTTGCCGTCGTTTTGAAGTAATCACGAAAAAACAGGCCTTATTTTCGGGCATTTTTCACCCTGCCAGCTCCTATTAGTTCTATTGAGCACAGTGGCATCAACTCGCTTTTCGGACGTTCTATTCCCAGCTTATTGTCCAACGTCACAATTTGTTATTGTTGGCGATGAGACCTGTTCACGTTGTTTATAGTTCAAATGTGTATATTTAGATTTTTTTCAAGTCCGATGCCATTTCAATCATGAGAATCTCCTTTTTCTAATTATGTAAGTCTGGGCCGCGAGCTCGGTTGTCATCAAATGCTAGCCCCAAAGTACTTGGAACACTAAGCTCCTCCCATTGTTTTCCTATGGAGAGGCATGTCTGTCTATTTTGCCAAATATCTCACAATGTGTATATTTAGACTTTTTGAAGTCGGGCACCATTTTAATCAGGAGAATCTCATCTTTGTAATTATGTAAGTCTGGGCAGCGTGCTCATTTCTCAATGATCACTAGACCAGAGATAGTCAGACGTTTTCATTTTCTCCCTACTTTCTCATTACGTGGACATAAGCACGGTTTGACACCACCGAGGTGCGGATGTTTACTTTCCTTTTTTCTCCAGTTTCGTCCGACGAACAGATTGTAGTGGTAAAATAAAAAGGGATTAAACATTTTTTGTGCCATTTAGACAAAATGGAATTCTAAGCATCGCTCCAGTCCAAACAGGCTCTGCGAACATTCGATTCCATTCATTTGCTATGGGCTCGTGCCAGTGTTCCAGCTTAGACAACGTTATTTTGCTGTTTTTCAGCCCTGGGTGAATAGATATACCATTCATTTCTAGGAGTCTGTCTAGTCAACATGTATGACATAACCTTATGCAACACGACACTAAATCATATATTCCCTCTCAGGTCAAATATGTGAATTTACTCCAGAACTAACTGCAAAATAAGAACGTTTTCTATATGAAAATAACCATGAAATAGTATGACCATTGTGTCTCATGTTGACTGAATTGACTAGACAATAGGAAAGATACATTGGGACGGAATTAGCGGGATTCATTGTAACGGTTAATTACAGTATAGGCCCAGTTAAAAAGTCAATTAGCGTCGGGTGGATTGTATTGTTTTCATTACGGAGACTAATAGCTCTAATAGCCCTGTCCCCCTGTCCCACTCCCCTGTCCCACTCCCCTGTCCCACTCCCCTGTCCCACTCCCCTGTCTGTCTCTGTGTCTGGGACACCAGACCCTACCGTGGCTCTCTCTCTCTCTCTCTCTCTCTCTCTCTCTCTCTCTCTCTCTCTCTCTCTCTCTCTCTCTCTCTCTCTCTCTCTCTCTCTCTCTCTCTCTTTGTGTGTGTGGCTGCGTGTGTGAATGTGCGCAGGCATGTGTAACGTGCGTGTCTCTCCGTTCTCTATTTGACCAAACCTGGAGAAATGGAGAAACGTAATTTCTGGTTTGGCCCTCAGAGAGCAACTGTCTCAGATTCCATTTAGGATCCCAGGGTTCCGGCATGCGTGTCTGTCTCTGTGAGTCACTCATGTGGAGAGCATGGGTGGGGTGGGGTGGGGTGGGTGGGTGGGTCTATAGTATGTGCAGGTAGAGGTCAGTATCAGGGGGTGTAGGGGGGGGGGGGGTTCAGGCGGTGAGAGTTGGGCTTGGGATTAGGGGCAGGGAAGGTTTGGGACTCTGTGGGCCGTCCCCACTCTGCCAGCACGCGTTGCAGCATTGCAGCAGGGGAATGAGTTTGCTTTGACCGTATGGTTGGATTGAGCTGGTTTAACCTTGACCATGGCACCCTACTGTTCAGCTCCACAGTGGTGGTCGAACGCCGTAACGCAAACACACTTCTATGGGGGAACCGTGAGGGAACGACGAGGAGCGGTCAGACCAGACCATGGCCTTGTACGGTCAAGCCACAATTCCACTCATTAGTCACCACGGTCATAGGAAGTGTGTGTGTGTGTGTGTGTCAGTGCATGTATGTTGTCGTCGGTATGAGTGTGTGTTTGTTTTAAATGCTCCAGTGGTTTTAGGAAGAGGTAATCCCAGCCTATCCTCTGTTCCCCCTCAGGGCCACTTCAACGCAGATTTATTAAGACATCCGGCCCTCCCATTGGCTCAAGTTGAGGCCCCCATTATATGTGATTGGCAGTTGGCAAGTATCTCTTTTATCGTGGCTCAATGGATTGTGCAGGTGACGGTGTGTTTGTGAGCGGAGGGGAAAAGAGAGGGGGGGAGAGGTGATTTGTGAGAAGAGCTATTCCTCGTTCCTGTGCTTATTCCTTTGGGCCATCTTTCTATCCCTCCCTGTATCTGTATCCATCTTTCCCTCTGTGTGCATTTGTCATCCCTCCTTAGGCTTCCTCTATGGATATCCCATATGAGTCTGTCTGTCTGTCTGTCTGTCTGTCTGGGACTCCAGTCCCCTTTCCCCCAGAAGTCTGTCCTACAGCCCTACAGGTGTTTAGAGATGATTAGGTGATGTATTTACTCAGCTTTAGACCGTGTGCCTTAAGCTGCATCTGCCACCAGGTCAGACCGTGTATACGTTTGTTGCCCACATGAGGCAGCAGGTAGCGTAGAGGTTAAGCGCATTGGGCCAGTAACTGAAAGGTCACTGGTTCAAATCCCTGAGCCGACTAGACAAAAAGCTTGCCGAAGTGCCCTTATTGCTCCTGTAAGTCACCCTGGATAGGACTGTCTGGTAAAATGTGTGTTGTCCGTGAAAGAGGAGACATGTGATTGATTACCAATCCCACGCTGAGTTCTGCAGCGCTGTGGTTTGCCTGTCCAACAGGATGCAAGCCATGCTCGCTGTATGTCGCTGCACAGAGTTAACCCAGAATGTGTCCTCAATGTTCCCCTGGCCAGCTTTGTCATAGGGTTATGTGAGGTCGTGTGCATCCAATTATATTTTATGGTTTTATTAGCCTGCGGTCAGAGCCGTGTACTGTATGTTTATGTTAGGTTAAGAAAGAGTTTACTATGGAAAAATAAAACTTTCATTACTGTGTTTTCCCCCCCAATAAGTATTTTTATGTTTGGGAGTGTGGCATTTCTTTCCCCTCTTTCACCCGTAGGACACAGATCATTTAGAAAGAGAAAGAGAAAAATGGCTGGAGTGAAAGAGGGAGAGACAGTCAGAGATGGAAGGGAAAAGTAAATGGAAAGAGAAAGAATGAAAGAGTAAGAGAAACAGAGAGTCAGAGCGGGAGAATCCCACAAAAAGAACAGCAGCTGTGTGTGCCTGAGTGAGTGACACATCGGGCCAGTTGGGATGGAAGCTCTACTGTACAACTGTAGCTATTCTAGTCAGCTGTGTGTGCCTGAGTGAGTGACACATCGGCCAGTTGGGATGGAAGCTCTACTGTACGACACTAGCTGTTCTAGTCAGCGATGGGATAGTCTACTTTACTCAACCAGCTCTCACAGTCTCACGTCAGAATTAGATGTTTATCCCATGTTTCTCAAACGTCAAACGTGTTTAAGGTTAAGTTTAGGCATTAACTGCGAATGGTTAAGGTAAGAGTTCAAGTTTGTGATAGGCTTAAAAAAACAACAACAACAAAATACGTTCTATTGCTGAATTTGAACCATTGGCAGATGCTTATACTTATACTTATACTTATACTTATCAGCCATCCCTGTCCACAACGCCCTAGCAAAACCAACACCTACTTGACGGTAACAGCACTCGCTGTTGCCCCTAGTGGCTGGTTTCCACGTAATTTTCCGACCTCCTCAGACATGGATGGAGGTCGAATACTGACTTGTATCACGGTTGACCTGGCTGACTTTACTGCCCCTCTCTGGATTCTTTACTAGGTGTAGTGGTCTCGATTAGTGACAGGTACAGTACGTAGGTCAGGAATGTTCCAGAATGTTCTCTGACTGTTTCATGGATGCTCAGGTGGTTCAACTTAACAGTAAAAGACAGCTACAGTTCCAGCTAGTGAGAGCACATAAGCCAGCTTGTCGCATAGAAGGCACAGTGTATCTAGGTGAACCAACATTGGCTGGAAATGAGTGAGTATGTCTGAGAAAGGCAATGGGAACAGGATGTGTATGTCTGTACTTGGTGGACTGTCCCACTGTGGATGTACTTAGAGTAGGGTACTGGCAGTCACTAATGTGTCTTTACCCAGTGTCTAAATCAGGGTTAAGAAGAAAGGAAGTATTGCTCTCCCTATCCCTTTCTTTCCTCTCTCTCTCTCTCTCTCTCTCTCTCTCTTTCTTTCTTTCTTTCTTTCTTTCTTTCTTTCTTTCTTTCTTTCTTTCTTTCTTTCTTTCTTTCTTTCTTTCTTTCTTTCTTTCTTTCTTTCTTTCTTTCTTTCTTTCTTTCTTTCTTTCTTTCTTTCTCTCTCTCTCTCTCTCTCTCTCTCTCTCTCTCTCTCTCTCTCTCTCTCTCTCTCTCTCTCTCTCTCTCTCTCTCTCTCTCTCTCTCTCTCTCTCTCTCTCTCTCTCTCTCTCTCTCTCTCTCTCTCTCTCTCTCTCTCTCTCTCTCTCTCTCTCTCTCTCTCTCTCTCTTTCTCTCTCTCTCTCTCTCTCTCTCCTGCTCTTACATCAGGTTACTGCTGTTAGTATCCCAAAGTTTGACCAGCTTTGTTTTTTCCTCTGACACTTTGGCCCGGAGCGGAGGAGAGGAGGAGGAGAGGCTGGGCCGGGCAAGGAGCAGATGACAGAAGAATTGGCCTTGTGGACGGAACGAACAGTCATTAACTGAGAACACTCCTCTAAACTAGACTCTGCTCTTGGCAGGATACCTGTAACCTAAGGGAGGGAGGGAAGGAGGGAGAGAGAAAACATCAGGGAGTGAGAGTCAGAAAACTGGGTCAAGTGAGAAAAGGTGGTCAAGAGAGATTAGAAGAACAATGTAATAGTATTTCTGTAACAGCTAATACTCCGTGCGCAGGCCTATGTGTGTTTTCGTGCGCAGGCCGATGTGTGTTGTGAAAGGAAAGCTGTTTTATCAATCTATCCTTGGCATCAGATGAAAAGGCGCTGCGTGTTCTGTACAAGTCTACATGGATTCCAGACATCCTTTACGTTTTTATTGTCTTCGCTTTAGTGTTGGTGTGTGTTCGTGTGTGTGTTCTCTTTGATTTTGGGCTATGTTAATGACAGCTGTTGGTACTCTGATATAGGGTGATTTCCAGTGGGGTGTTTCCATGGGCTGGCGACAGTAAATCACTCACCTTTCTTCTGTCAATTTCCTGTCAAAAGAGGGAGGGCACTGCGCTTTTGCATGTGTTTGTGCATAGGTTTGTGCGTGCGTGTGGCAGTGCCTGTTTTTGAGCTTGGGTACATGTGTGTGCATCGGTTGCTTGCATTTGTGTGTATATATACATTTGTACATAGGATCTCTTTAGAAATCTGTGTGTGCTACAGATATTAATTTGATCACCCTGTTGCAGGACAACAGAAGGCTCCTGAAGTTTGTAATTTCCATTTACGAAAATAATCATTCACATTTCCTGTCGCTGCAGGATTATTTTCCTGCTTTAGAATAAAAATTAAGATCCTGCTCCTGTACTGTGCTTTGAAATTCTCTGTGTGGCTGTGCAGTTTGCTGATTGCCCTCTTTTTAATTCAGCTGTGTGAAGGTGGAGCTGAAGGTGGAGCTGGAGGTGGATATGGTGTGGATGTGGGGGGTCTGAGCTCCTCCTTTCCCCCAGTATGCTCTCCTCCTTTTGGGCACCTCATCCATCATCAGCCCTGGCTTCTGGTTGCCTTCAATTACACTTTAATGGAGGGGATTTCTGCCCCGGCGAGACAGCACTTCATACCTAGCGCACAGGAATTCCCTCTCTCATTGTGTGTGTGTGCGCGTATGCGCGCATGCATTTGTGTGTACGTGTGAGCAGAAGGCGTTTATAGCCCAAATATAAAAAACAAGTTGCCAATCAACCATTTAGTCTGCCTCTTACAGTGTCAGCCACAGGCTGGAGGTTGCACTGTGGGTGAAGTGTGAGTGAATCTTTCTGAATTTCCTACATGCCTGTCAATTAAAACGTCTTAGGGATGCAATCCCATTAACAGGATCGATATGACAACAGCCAGTAAAAGTGCAGGGCGCCAAATTCAAAACAACAGAAATCTCATAATTAAAATTCCTCAAACATACATCTTATACCGTTTTAAAGGTCATCTTGTTGTTAACTTCTTGGCGCACCCATCCCGTTAGCGGGATCATTTTTGTCAACATCCGCTGAATTGCAGAGCGCCAAATTCAAATTAAATTCCTAAAAATATTTAATATTTATGAAATCACAAGTGCAGTATAGCAAAACACAGCTTAGCTTGTTGTTAATCCACCTGGCGTGTCAGATTTAAAAAAAGCTTTACAGCAAAAGCTATCCAAGCGTTTATGTTAGGACATCTCTCTCAGCAGACAAAACATTACAAACAGCTAGCAGCAAAGTAGATTGGTCACGAAAGTCAGAAAAACTATAAAATGAATCGCTTTCCTTTGATGATCTTCGGATGTTTGCACTCACGAGACGCCCAGTTACACAATAAATGTTCCTTTTGTTCGATAAAGATTATTTTTATATCCAAATACCTCCATTTGGTTGGCGCGTTTTGTTCAGAAATCCACAGGTCCGTGCAGGTCATGACGGGCAGACGAAAATTCCAAATAGTATCCGTAAAGTTCGTAGAAACATGTCAAAGGTTTTTTTATAATCAATCCTCAGGTTGTTTTTACAATAAATAATCGATAATATTTCAACCGGACCGTAGTTTTTCAATAGGAGAGAGAGAGAAAATGTCTGCTCCAAGCTGTTGCGCATGCAAAACTCTGCTGGCACCCAGCCATCCACTGACACGATATGATCGTTCTCGCTCATTTTTCAGAATAAAAGCCTGAAACTATGTCTAAAGACTGTTCACACCATGTGGAAGCCATAGGAAAAGGAAAATGGTTGATATCCCTTTAAATGGAGGGAAGGCATGCAATGGAACAGGGAGATTAATTTCTCTTAGGCACTTCCTCGTTGGATTTTCCTCAGGTTTTCGCCTGCAATATCAGTTCTGTTATACTCACAGACAATATTTTGACAGTTTTGGAAACTTTAGAGTGTTTTCTATCCTAATCTGAAAATTATATGCATATTCTAGATTCTGGGCCTGAGAAATAGGCAGTTTCATTTGGTACGTTTTTGGTACGTCATCCAAACATCAAAATACTGCCCCCTACACTCAACAGGTTAATCCCACCACAGTGTCCGATTCCAAATAGGCTTTACAGTGAAAGCACCACAAACGATTATGTTAGGTCACCACCAACTCACAGAAAAACCCAGCCATTTTACAGCCAAAGAGAGGAGTCACAAAAAGCACAAATATAGATAAAATGAATCACTAACCTTTGATGATCTTCATCAGATGACACTCATAGGACTTCATGTTACACAATACATGCATGTTTTGTTTGATAAAGTTCATATTTATATAAAGAAATCTCACTATACATTGGCGCGTTACGTTCACTAGTTCCAAAAACATCCGGTGATATTGCAGAGAGCCACATCATTTTACAGAAATACTCATTATAAATGTTGATGAAAATACAATTGTTAGACATGGAAATATAGATACACCTCTCCTTAATGCAACCGCTGTGTCAGATCTTTTTATACCTTACGGAAAACGCAAACCATGACAGACGGTGCTCAGAATTTTTTTTTTTTGTCAACAGAAGTCAACAGAAATCAGAAATAACATTATAAATATTACCTTTGATGATCTTCATCAGAATGCACTCCCAGGAATCCTAGTTTTAGAAACGTCAGTGTTTTCTATCCAATACTAATAATAATATGCATATATTAGCAACTGGGACTGAGGAGCAGGCCGTTTACTCTGGGCACCTCTGGGCACCTTTCATCCAAGCTACTCAATACTGCCCCTGCAGCCATAATAAACAGAAATCTGTGTGCATTGTTGATGGTATGTGTCTAAAGGTTCTAATCATTTGCATGGCCATTTGTGCATTTGGACATATTTCTAATATGCATTGGTATTACTAATGTACTGTATTTTCAAGTTGCTATAGTACTGTGTAGTGGGGTTCAGTAGAGTTATTCATCCTGTCTGAAATGGGAGGTTTTTAGACTGCAACACACACTTTCCCTCGGGTACACACATGCACACACACACACACACAGACACACACACGCACACACACACACACACACACACACACGCAGACACACACACACACACACAGATTTCCCCAGGGGTGGCTTGCTGTGGCTCCAGAGCCTGGTGGTTATTAATCTGTCTCGGAGTGGTGCTGAAAGCAACCTGTCTGCCCGGATCACTGCCCATCAGGATGAGCGTCTCGCTGGCCTGCTCTGCCATCGCCTGTCTGGTCTGGCCTTAACTAGACAGCCCTGCCTGCCTGCCTGCAGTGTAGGGAATGGGGATAACTAGGATCATCAGGACAGCTTTGCAGCCTGTGGAGCCTTCAGAGCACTGTTGCACTGCTACAAATCCTCAGCATAGCTTTACAGTGTGCTTTAGGCATTTTCTACACGGATAGTTCTCACTGTGTGTTTCAATGTGTGGCTGTATGTCATTCTGACTGTATGGCAGCTGGTTATCCCTTAGGTTAAGCTGACAGAATGACTTTCACATACTTCACGTGTGTGCGTGTGTGTGTGTGTGTGTGTGCGTGTGTGTGTGTGTGTGTGTGCGTGTGTGTGTGCGTGTGCGTGTGCATGTTTCTGCTCCTATCAGGGCCACAGTGTTTGGCCTGGACGAGAGAGGGAGAGGGCAGAGGGAGGTTTGGAAGTTCATCACCCTCCCAGATGGAATTAAATACATTAGGTGAACAAGAGAAGGAGAGAGAGAGAGAGCAAGAGTAGAGAGAGTGAGAGAGAGAACACTTTCCAGCTTCTTAGATGGATGTGGAAAAAATAAGTGGAGGGAGGGAGAGATGAAGGAAGAAACAGTGATAGGGAAGAGAAAAGAAAGAGAGAAGAGAGAGAGAAAGAAAGGGAGAGAGAGAATGAGAGAGAGAAAGACAAAAAAATACACCACGAAAGAGAGGGAGAGAGAGAGAGAGAGGGAGAGAGAGAGAGAGAGAGAGAGAGAGAGAGAGAGAGAGAGAGAGAGAGAGAGAGAGAGAGAGAGAGAGAGCGAGAGAGAGCTCTCCCAACCTGCCTGCCTCAGTGTGGCCTCAACATCTCCAGCCCATAATCCTGTGAGAAATGCAGCAGGGCTTCATGGGAGGAAATTAAAGAGCAAGGAGACAGAGTTAGCTGGGCTGAGGCTGCCATATTAGCATCATTTCACCTGGGGAGGCCTGCTGAGAGTTGCTGTCAATCAAACATAATCCCATCTCATGGAGGTGCCAGAGCCGAAGGGTGGGTAGTGGAAGGTGTACGTGCTTGCTAGCGCACGTGTGTATGTACCCACTTATACACTCAGTGGCGAGTTTATTAGGTACATTAGGTACCCATCTAGCACCGGGTCAGACCCCACTTTGTCTCCGGAATCAAGGGACCTAACGTGTGCCACGAAAACATTTCCCATGCTATTCCACCATTGCCACCAGCCTGTATCGCCATGGACTCATGCTGCGTACGCCAAATCCTGACTCTGCCGTCAGGATGACGCAGCAGGACCTGGGATTCGTCGGACCAGGCAATGTTTTTCCACTCCTGAATTGTCTAGTGTTGGTGATCGTGTGCCCACAGGAACTGTTTCTTCTTGTTTTTAGCTGATAGGAGTGGTTGTCTGCTGCAATAGCCCATCTGTGATAAGGACCGACGAGTTGTGTGTTCTGAGATGTCGTTCTGCGCTCCACTGTTGTACTGTGCCATGACTTGCCTGTTTGTGGCACACCTGTTAGCTTGCACTGTTATTGCCATTCTCCTTCGACCTCTCCTCATCAACAAGCTGTTTTCACCCACAGGACTGCTGCTGAATGGATGCTGTCGTGCTTGAAAAGCCCAGGAGGCTGGGTCGTTTCTGAGATACTGGAACCGACAATCAGACCACGCTCAACGTCGCTTAGGTCACTCGTTGTGCCCATTCTAACGTTCAATCAAACAGTAACTGAACGCTGTCAAACAGTAGTCTGATTCACTGTCTGCAGGAGCGAACAACATATTTGTGAATGAGGTGGTATACCTAATACAATTGTGTGTCTCCTGTGGGTGGTAAGAGTTGAACATCCCTCTTAGGTGATTTCCCATGTTTCGTCTCCGATCCCCGTCAGATCAAGATGCCGTCATCACCTGCTGCAGGGCCCTGTGCTTCAGAGAGAGAGGAGCAGCCAGCTGCATATTTAACCATCAGTTGTGGGAAATGAGGGAGATCTTTGAACCACATTCCAGAGGGGACCTGCCACATTTCACACCCCTGTGACTGTGAATATTTAGGAGGGTGGAGGAAGGTAGGGTTGGGGTTGGTTGAGGGTAGAGGCTGGGGGGAGGGGGGTCGTGACACTAAGCCCCTGTTATGTTCAGCACCCACCCCAGAGCCTGAACACATCGAAGGGGATGGGGATGAGCCCCCACCCCAGGCTGACCCTGTCCCCTGCTAACTGGGGGATTATCCCTGTGGTGGACACTGGGACCAGACTGGGCTCAGGGGCCCCTGGCATACTGTAGATGACCCCCAGGATACCCACATCATGGCAGAGAGATTGAGAGATGGAGAGCGTGGGGAGTGGAGAAAGTAGAAGCCTAGAGGGAGCTGAACAGTGAGAGATGAGGAAAGTGAGAGTTCATATGGGCAGTTACCGCCTTTTATAGCTAACGTTGTCAATGGATCGCGAATGAAAACAGAGGAAGAATTGTGGCTCCAGGTTAAAATCTGTGTCAAGGCAGCGCACACACTCAGTCACGTCACATTATCGTTACAACACTGAGCACTCTGTCTGTTTAATCCTTCAACCCTCCCTGGGCGGTAGTGACCTCATCTCATTTGTTTTCTGTGCCCTGGCTCTGGCCGTAATAAAACAGGCACAGATAAACGCCCCGAGTCATTTATGACCGGGCCTTTGGCCTGCCTGTCTGCTTGAATGGCCCAGTGTCAACCAATCAGTGTCGCTCTGTGTCCTGGGCCAATCAGGCGTGGGTGTTGTGATGAGATAATGCGAGGTTACACAGCTGCCTGAATGACTGCGGTCACCACGGTGCTGATGATCCACTTAGTCCAATAAATCGTTTTATGTCGTGTTGCCCTGTCCGCAGAGCTCACGGACGTTAGCCACGGCTTAGCTAGCCGCTCCTGGCAGCCATATTTGGGAAACGGTCCTCGAGCGCAACTGGTGTCCCTTCCGGCCTCTGCCCTCCTTCTCTTCTTCCTCTGCCCTCTCTCTGCCCTCCCTCTACACCTCTGTGTACTTATGCACGCAAGCCTATATATAAATAGCTGATTACTATTTCAATTATTTGTTTGATGGCCAAATCACCCACAAGCCCTCATTGCCCCCTTGGTCATCCTGCTGGCATTTGCTATTGTGAATTTCACAGGCGTCTGAACATGACTGTATGAGGGATGCCATAAGGAAGGACAGTCCAGCTATATGCAAGCTGTACTTATTGCCATAAATGTTGTTGTTATTGGAGCTAAATGACTAAACTCATAATACTTAGCTACCGGCGTCCTTATATTTTGGAATGCGCGTTAGAACCCCTTTTCCATCATTCTAAATGTGACAGTAGTATATTTCCGTATGTACTGTATATATTCCGCAACAAAGCCTCCTTCACTCACGCCGCCAAACATACCCTAGGAAAACGGACTATCCTACAGATCCTCGACTTTGACGATGTCATTTACAAAATAGCCTCCAACACTCTACTCAGCAAACTGGATGCAGTCTATCACTGTGCCATCCGTTTTGTCACCAAAGCCCCATATACCACCCACCACTGCGACCTGTACGCTCTAATCGGCTGGCCCTCGCTACATATTCGTCGCCAGACCCACTGGCTCCAGGTCATCTATAAGTCTTTGCTAGGTAAAGCTCAGCCTTATCTCAGCTCACTGGTCACGATAACAACACCAACCCGTAGCACGCACTCCAGCAGGTATATCTCACTGGTCATCCCCAAATCCAACACCTCCTTTGGCTGCTTTCCTTCCAGTTCTCTGCTGCCAATGACTTGAACAAACTGCAAAAACCATTGAAGCTGAATACTTATATTTCCCTCACTAACTTTAAACATCAGCTATCCAAGCAGCTAACTGATCACTACAGCTGTACATAGCCCATCTGTAAATAGCCCATCCAATCTACCTACCTCATCCCCATATTGTTTTTATTTACTTTTCTGTTCTTTTGCACACCAGTATTTCTACTTGCACATCATCATCTGCACATCTATCACTTCAGTGTTAATTTGCTAAATTGTAATTACTTGCTACTATGGCCTATTTACTGCCTTACAACCTCACGCCATATTCACACCCTGTATATAGACTTTCTTTTTTTTCTCTATTGTGTTGTTGACTGTACGCTTGTTTATTCCATGTGTAACTCTGTGTTGTTGTTTGTGTCGCACTGCTTTGCTTTATCTTGGCCAGGTCGCAGTTGTAAATGAGAACTTGTTCTCAACTAGCCTACCTCGTTAAATAAAGGTGAAATGTAAAAAAATATATATACATTTTTTTTTTACAGTTGTGATGTAATCCAACGGATCCTTCTAGCCCGTGACCTTTGGGTCATTTTGATCAGACTGTATTATAGCTTGTATATTGTGTTTATTTTTGTAGGTATTTATTTTATTCATATATCTACTTTTTTATTTTTTATTTCTCGTTTGTATTCATTTTGTACGATTTAGTATAACTACGTTGTTGAGGAAGAGCTTGCTGGCAAGTACTGTTTACACCGACTGTATCCTTTGCACGTGACCAATAAATTCCGATTTGATTTGATTTGACCTATTTCTAGACATAATCACATGATTACCGTCCACTATCCACAAGAATCCTAGCAGCCTATCCACATAGCCAGCCAATCAGGCATCACATGTCAGATTATGGTGCTCGGTCTTTTCATTCAGGGAGGTTGTGTTCCAAACGTGTTACTGTACAGTACTTGTGAGTAAGTGCTGCTACTGGGAGAGTGGATGAGCTGTGGTGCTTGGAACAACACGGCCAGGCGAGGTGTTTGTTTTTTTTGTCGGGAAGGGACTGACTGACTGGAGGAGTCTTGTTGTGCGTTATGTTGCGCACGTGTGACGTGCTGGGAGGACAGGGAGACTTAATTAGCTGTGACGGTAACCTCAACTCAACGCAGCGTTGACTCTCGCACAACCCCACTGGTAAAAAACAAGCTGCGTGATTTATAAACAGAGATTCCTTTTCCAATCCAACACCAGACATTCTTTTAGACTGGATACAGTTAACCAGTAAGGTTGAGACAATTGAATAGAGAAACAAGGCACTATTGGTCAATTTCACAGCACATACACTCTTAGAAAAAAATGGTTCCAAAAGGGTTCTCCGGGTGTCCCCATAGGAGAGCCCTTTTTGGTCCCAAGGAGAGCACTTTTTGGTTTTACATAGAACCCTTTTTGGTTCCATGTAGAACCCTCTGTGGAAAGGGTCCTACATGGAACCCAAAAAGGTTCTACGTGGAACCAAAAAGGGCTATAGGATGACTATAGGAGGACTATAGGATGGTTATAGGATGACAATAGGATGACTATTGGTTGGCTACAGGATGGTTATAGGATGGTTATAGGAGGACTATAGGCTGGTTATAGGAGGACTATAGGATTGCTATAGGATGGCTATAGGATGGTTATAGTGTGGCTATAGTATGGTTATAGGATGGTTA
Organism: Oncorhynchus mykiss; assembly: GCF_013265735.2. Taxonomy (NCBI): domain Eukaryota; kingdom Metazoa; phylum Chordata; class Actinopteri; order Salmoniformes; family Salmonidae; genus Oncorhynchus; species Oncorhynchus mykiss. The sequence continues at coordinate 40,545,933 of NC_048573.1, forward strand.
TAGGAGGACTATAGGATGGATATAGGATGGCTATAGGATGGTTATAGGATGGTTATAGGAGGACTATAGGATGCTTATAGGATGGTTATAGGATGGTTAAAGGAGGACTATAGGATGGCTATAGGATGGTTATAGGAGGACTACATGATGGTCATAGGAGGACTATAGGATGGCTATAGGATGGATATAGGACTATAGGATGGCTATAGGAGGACTATAGGATGGTTATAGGATGACTATAGGATGGTTATAGGATGGCTATAGGAGGACTATGAGTGGTAATAAGATAGGTTTATGATGTAGTTGGCAGAAGGACAACAAGACAACAGGGGACCCAAAGTCCCTCTCACCAGGGAGGGGTTGCCATGGCCACAGAGAGGGGTCAGGAGGGCGCCCATCAGGGGGTTCATTGGTCCAGAGACAGAGGGGCAGGACAGGGGCGGAGGGGAAGGGGCATCTTTGTGCCTGCTCTCTCCTCCCTTTGTCCCTCATACCATCAGCGGGGGGGCTGCACCTGGCAACCCTCCCTGGCACTCTGCCAGACCCTCCTTCTCACACACACACACACACACACACACACACACACAGACGCACACACGCAAACTAACACACAAGCTCAAACACAAGCTCACACACACACACACACACACACACACACACACACACACACACACACACACACACACAGACACACACACAGACACACAGACACTGCCTGGCCCCAGGCGGCTCAGAGAGGAGCAGACACATCTCATCAGATGTGCTAGGCATTCTTGAATATACCTGCGTGTGCTTGTGTGTAACAGGGGACCCAAACGTACGCACCTAGACACTAGTGGATAGTATACCATATACACGTCTTCAGTAGTAGTAGGAGCCCTACTCGTGATACCTGCGTATGACTACTGTAGGAAGTATTCGTCTTCCCTGTGTGTATGGGACGTGCCAATCTACCATGTATGTGTGCGGTGGTCTCGATCTAAAATAAGATCTGACTCGTAGACAGACGGTTTGGACCTGGCTTTGTGGTCCCCTCCTATCAGTCCAGTTAGCTGTGTGTATACGGGCTGCATGCGTTGTGAGCCGTGTACAAACGGTGCACATCTTCAGCCCTGGATTGCTAAGATATCAAGAGTAGAACTCCCCTCCTGCCTCTCTCTCACTTCTCCCACACTCACCCAACAACAGAGCATTTCCCTGCCCCTTTCCCCTTCACTCCTCTTAACTCCCACCTTTTCTTCGCTCACCCCCCCCCCTTCTCTCTCACTCTTTATCTCTCTCGCTGCTCTTGAATTAAGTCCATTATTCTTGTCCACCTCTCACCCGGAGTCCCTGTGCACGGGCTCTGTTCCTCTTCATAGTGAAGTGTATAGTGGAGAGGTATGCTTTTCTGAGTGGACTGCAGTGCTTGCTGCTCCTGCTGACTCTTGGAATACTGGGCCTGGCTTCGTCTCATCTCTTCACCCACCAGCCTTGCCTGCATTGACTCACTGGATTCCCCCCCCCCCCCCGCCCCCAGCTTTTATAGCATCTTTCTTTTGCTGTCCCGCCCCTGCGGCTGGTACACCTACTGTTTCAGCGAGGACTCTACCTTTACCATTCTGTCGGTTCTTCTGAAGGATTTTCTTATCCCACCTCTGGGGTTTGTGTGGATTCCATACAGTGTATCGGAGAGTGTGTGGGGGTATGTGTACATGTGTGTGAAATGGTGTAAACGACAGTGTGTGTGAATGAGTCAATAAGTGTGTATGCGCACCGAGAAACAGAAGGAGGAGCACAGATTTTGGTCCTGGAATAGAGAGACAACCTGTTGGAAAGTAGTGTTGAGGACGTATCCATGGGACACGTTGTGCTTTGGACCATTACTGGGTCAGGTGGACGCTGAGAGGGAATGCGGTTGCCCTGGATACAGAAGGAGAGGTGAGTTCCTTTGGGGGAATTTAGGGCTTTGGACTTCCTCCACTCAGACAGCTAAAGTTTGCTACTCTCTGAGTGTGTCCAAGCTTGGCCAAATGTCTGGGATCCAGACACCAATCAGGCACCAGCCAGGAGCCCCTGGCTCCCTGCATCTCTCCA